>NC_134698.1:74605031-74767531 GCF_050947455.1 Rhinoderma darwinii | reverse complement strand
TGAAAATTCTGTTGATTAAAGTGCTCCTTAATTCCTGGGATATATTCCATATTCCGCCGCTGCCCAGTTCACTACCATAATGGCTCGTTTAACCCTTCACATGACGATGCAGAACTGTACAGATGTAGCAGAGAGAGGAATATGTTGTGGCGTGAAGGCCTACAATATGTAAATATATAGATTGTGCCAAATGACAAACACTGATGCATCTGACAAACTCAGCTCTGCTGCTTCTGACAAACTCAGCTCTGCTGCCTCTGACAAACTCAGCTCTGCTGCCTCTGACAAACCCAGCTTTGCAACATCAGACAAACTCCTGCAAAACATCCTTGTGTAACATCTGGAAAACTCCTGCTACATCCGAAAGACTCAACTTTGCAACAGTTGACAAACTAATTTAACATCTGACAAATTCAGCTCTGCAATTTGACAAACTCCTGCAATATCTGATGAACTCAGCTCTGCAACATCTAACAAACTTCTCTCGGCAAAGTTGAGAAACTAACACAATATCTGACAAATTTAGCCCGGCAACATTTGACAAACTCAGTGCTACTGCATCTGACAAACTCAGCTCTGCAATACCTAACAAACTCCTGCAAAGCATCCGACATACCCAGTTGTGTAAAATCTGACAAACTCAGCTCTGCAAAATTTGACAAACTAATTCAACATCTGACAAATTCAGCTCGGCAATATTTGATAAATATAGCTCTACTTCTTACAAACTCAGCTCTGCAACATCTAACAAACTTCTCTCTGGAACAGTTGACAAACTACTGCAATATCTGACAAATTTAGCCCGGCAACATTTGACAAACTCAGCGCTACTTCATCTGACAAACTCAGCTCTTCAACATCTAAGAAACTCCTTCAAAGCATCCGACAGCCCCGGCCTCCAACATCTAACAAACTCCTACTACATCTGAAAGACTCAGCTCTGCAACAGCTGAGAAACTAATGCAACACCTGACAAATTCAGCTCTGCAACATCTGACAAACTCCTGCAACATCTGACAAACTCGTCTCTACAACATGGGTAGCGAATCAACAGGGGGTACAGAACTTATAGTCTCACCCAGGCCATTGTGTGCAGGATGGCAGTTTTGTACACAGTTGAAAGGGGCCCCATAGCAAAGATTAACCGGGCCCCAATAATGGTGCTGGTGTTTGTGATCCCCTCCAACCAATTGACCCTTGAGGTCCTGCACAGGTTCTGGCCACTTAAAAGCAAAGAGAAATGGACTGGACCTCCTCTTGGTAAAGACCCCTCTCTCACAGCAATACTCTTTGGCAAGTGAAGGTTGGGGGCCCTGGTAAGGATTTTATATTGGGGCCCAATAACTTTTGGCCCATCTGTTCCTACCAATAAAATATGCAGCATATAATCTTAAAGGGGATCTCCTATTGTCCCAAGGAACCCCTTTAAAGGAGTATTCCGCTTCTCATAAACGTTTTGCGGAATGAGATTAGATTAAGTCCAGTTTCAATGGCTGTAATATGGGTCAATGTTATGGTCGCAACGCCCAGCCCCCTCCCCCCACTCCAATAGTTCTACTTAGCCGAATTTATAACCCCATAGGGTTCAGTTTCTGGCTATTGCAGTCAAAATATGGAACCTAAAATGCGGCCACATTACGTGTGTCTGAAACCGGTCCAAGGTTGCCCTGATGGAAGTGGATCCCAGTATTGTTGATCCCGTTGGTTTTACTTAAGATTTTCATAACTCAAATACGGACACAGAACATGTGTGAGGTCTGAGTGTGGATTGATTGAGTGAGTGCACACTGAAAAATGTTAATGTCGGCACCAGGTGAAGACTGGTCTAAGGGCCAGGACAAGAAGATGATGACGGTGAATTGCTAGTGGAAAGGATAATTAAGGAACTTCATTGACAAGTATGGAGTAGTATTACCAAACCCCCCCCAGATGCAAGTCCATCGCTTTGGACCTATCATTGCAAAAACACTAGAACTCATAACTATTTATTGCAAAAATTCTAGTACCCCTGATCATTTATTGCAAAAAATGATAGTTCTGCTAACCATTTATGGCAAAATGTATACTACCTCTAACCATTTATAGAAAATCTTACAGTTTCCCCAACCATTTATTGCAAAAATTATAGTACCCCTAACCATTTATTGCAAAAATGATAGTACCTCTGACCATTAATAACAAAAATTATAGTACCCTAAACATATATGGCAAAAATGTGGTACACCTAACCATTTATTGCAAAAATTATAGCACTGCTCACAGTTTTATAGCAAAAATAATAGTCCCCTAATAATTTATTGCAAACATTGTAGTCACCTAACTATCTATAGCAAAAATTATTGTCCCCTAACCATTTATTGCAAAAATGATAGTCCCCCTAACCATTTTTTAAAACATTATAGTCCCCCTATCTATAGCAAAAGTATAGTCCCCCTAACAATTTATTGCAAAAATGATAGTTCCCCTAACTATCTATAGCAAAAATAATAGCCCCCTTACTATCTATAGCAAAAATAATAGTACCCCTATCCATTTATGGCAAAAATAATAGTCCCCTAACCATTTTTTAAAAACATTATAGTCCCCCTAACTATCTATAGCAAAAATTATAGTCCCCTAAACATTTATTGCAAAAATTATAGTCCCCTAATCATTTATTGCAAAATTGTAGTGCCCCTAACTATCTATAGCAAAAATTATTGCCCCCTAACCATTTATTGCAAAAATGATAGTCCCCCTAATTATCTATAGCAAAAATAATAGTCCCCTAACCATTTTTTGAAAACATTATAGTTCCCCTAACTATCTATAGCAAAAATTATAATTTCCCTGACCATTTATTGCAAAAATGATAGTTCCCCTATCTATTGCAAAAATAATAGCCCCCCTAACCATTTATTGCAAAAATAATACCCCCCTAACTATCTATAGCAAAAATAATAGTAATCCTAACCATTTATGGCAAAAATTATAATTCTACTAACCATTTACAGCAAATCTAATAGTATCCCTAACCATTTATAGAAAATGTTACAGTTCCCCCAACCTTTTATTGCAAAAATTATAGTACCTCTGACCATTAATAGCGAAAATTATAGTACCTCTGACCATTAATAGCGAAAATTATAGTACCCTAAACATATATGGCACAAAATGTGGTGCACCTAACCATTTATTGCAAAAAGTATACAACTGCTCACCATTTATAGCAATAATTATGGTCCCCTAACCATTTATTGCAAAAATTGTAGTCCCCCTAACTATCTATAGCAAAAATTATTGGCCCCCTTACCATTTATTGCAAAAATGATAGTCCCCCTAACTATTTACAGCAAAAATAATAGTCCCCTAACAATTTTTTTAAAACATTATAGTCCCCCTAACTATCTATAGCAAAAATTATAGTCCCCCTAACCATTTATGGCAAAAATAATACCCCCCTAACTATCTATAGCAAAAATAATAGTAATCCTAACCATTTATTGCAAAAATTACAGTACCCTAAACATATATGGAAAAAAATGTGGTACACCTAACCATTTATTGCAAAAAGTATAGCACTTTTCACCATTTATAACAATAATTATAGTCCCCTAACCAATTATTGTAAAAATTATAGCACCCCTAACCATTTAGTGGAAAAATTATAGTCCCCCTAACTATCTATAGCAAAAATTATATCCCCCTAACCATTTATTGCAAAAATGATAGTCCCCCTAACTATCTATAGCAAAAATTATAGTAACCCTAACCATTTATTGCAAAAATGACAGTACCCCTATCCCTTCTTCTATATGGTGCACAGTATCATTCTTCCAGTTCTACCAGTGCAATTGCTTTTCTCATAGAATATTTTTTTTTCTTGCCATCATGACCAGCTGATAATTATTCCAGCGCCACTGCACCTCTGCTCTTCAGACATTAATATTTTAACACCTCGTCTGCTTGGACTGGGGAGAAAAAAAAAATGTCCACTTGACTTTAATGGAGATGTCACTGGATGCATCAGCGCCTCCATATGAGTGTGAAGCGCGGTCACATCTCAGTGACTGGGAAGGGAAAGGTAGGCCATATTGTGTGTCATTAAAGGAAACCGAGAAGATTCACATTCAGATGAAGGACATTGCAAACAAACAGGACACACTAGAGCTTATTAAAGCAATTATCTTCCCTGTTATGTATATGGCATCTAATGATAATGATTAACAGGGAACTTATGCTGCGCTTGTTAGGTAACCATCAAACAACGGCGACGCGGCGAACCCTCCCACGGAACTTGAATCCTAGACGTTACTAATTTGTGGGGTATTTTTGCATCTATGACAAACACACATATTCTCAGTTGTCAAAATGAACATTCTAGATTATTTGCATACATATTAAGCAGAGCCCCCGGTTATATTTTAATGTATGCTTTTCCTCGCTGGTGCGTATTCTCACACGAAGGGGTGAGAATAAAATGTCGCACTGAAATTGGTACAAGTAGCGCGTTCATGCAAATCAGATAACGTCTGATAATTGAGATTCCGTTCTTTACATGAGTAGGCTGCTCATGGAGATGTAGAATAGGTTAACTTCAGTAGATGAAATGGTTAAAGGGGTTTTTAGGGACTTCCTTAGAAAAGGGCCATTGACATTGGATTGGTGGGGGTCCGACTCCCTTGACCCCTGTCGATCTGTACTGTAGCTCAGGCCCATTAATATACATGGAAATAAGTTGCAGTACCAGGCACAGCAACGCTTTTATGTATGGGGCAATAAAGGGGCCACTGTTCTGCTGATCAGTGGGGGTCCTGGTGATCAAACATTCATTGGTCTATCTTAAGTCTAGGAAAATCCCTTTAAATTTATCTTCCACAGAATGACCACACAGGAGTCCCTCACTGCGGTAATTGCATCTATTCCTCACACGATCCGGCAAGTGGGGTCCCCTCTACGGGTCACGGTAGAAGCAATCCACTACCTTTTTCAGAATCCCCAAAGGTGGAATATATGCCCCACGACCTTTTGTTGTGACGTGAGGACAGTTTTTAGATGCCAACAGCGCCTCCACAGTCACAGTGGTGGCTAGCCACTACCATGTACGTACTACCTGGACCAACGGGTGACGGTCCCAAGAGTGGGCCACCTAACGAACACCAATTGGATGGGGGACGCCATCATCCAGCTATTTCAATACAAGTCCTTCAAACCATTGCTTGCCCCCTTCTGAACCTCTCTTCTGCCGGCAACACCCACTAACACAACAGATCGCTATCAACACTTCCGATGAACGAGAAATAGGGCACTGCTATTATGATACAACACCCTGGAGGGAATTTATCAACCTTTCTAGGCCAGTTTTTTGGGACTAGTAGGCATTGCCCCCTGTTATGGACAGCCCCTAGCAAGTCAGTGTAGGAGCTGTTATGTCATGACGCACGGCATCTTCCATCGCCCTAGCCATGGCAACCCTGTCGCGTCCCTGTAGTTCGGCTCCCTCACCAGCAGTAGTCACACTGCTTGCCGGCCTGCCAGACGCTCTGTGCAAGGGCGGGAAAAACACACCACAGGGGGTCATACAAGAGGGGACAAACTGAGAATAATAGACAAGGCTAGAGAACTAGAGGGGACATCACACATAGCCTTCCGAGTGCTTTGATCCCTCTTACATATTTGAACATCTTTTCTTTAAAAAGGTTGTCACATGATCAAAACCCCTTCTCTAAAAACGGTCGACCCGGCGATCATCTGGTCCTGCCCCTGGAACCCCAGGGGGAACTTTGTTTGGCCAAATGAATGAATGGCCAACCATGTAATATAAGGACGGACCAGATCTGCCAGAGCGAGACCGGCTCTCTACTTTGGCTCATAGAGGAGAGTCCAGAGATAAGGACCCCCACCCTCTCAATAACATACCTATGGAGACAACCCCAGTAACTTTTTTAATATGTTTTTGCCCAAAAATGTTTTCGCGAGAAGAGATGTACAGCCTGTACACAGAATATCATCTCCCTACGCTCATTAGAACAGAACATGCAAGTCGATATCAAACGCGCCGAGATTGCATTCCCTTTCCATCCCATAGAATATTTTTTCTCTAAATTAGGCGTCTGAAAGAAGCCACCTTGAAGCCCTTCTGCCATTACACGTTAGACTTTCCACCATCATCTAACGTTACCGTATCGGAATTTTTAGATTCCCCATAAGGCGATACCTTCCTTAGTAATGTCAGAGCTGTTTGTTTTCCTTTAACATTATTCAAACACTTCAAAGAAAGCAAGTTTCGGGAAGAAACCCACTCTATAGAAGCAAAGGAAAATGAATTTTATGTAGAACCTTAATGTGCGTGAACTGCCGCTGTTACATAGTATTGACACACCGCCTGAAACCACTTACATCTTGTACTTACTGGTTGTTCTTCAGTAATTATTTTTCTTATATTCTCCTTTTTATTTTTTTTTTACTTCTTTTGATAGAAACAGCGGAAAGGAAGCTTGTGCTCGCCGGCCGACTGATTTATTTTCTAAGGTGCCATCCATTTATTAAAGACTCAAACACGTGCTTCAGATCTTACCTGCATGATCAAAGATGATTGTGTGACACATATCTTTCTCCCCTAATACCATTATATATTCATGGCCCCTAAAAAGTGTCACCGCAGACAGTCCCCACTAACCCATGCTGATCAAAGCTGCTCATTTGACACCATCCCTTGCTGATTAATCATGGAACACATTGACGGCCCCTAAAATGTCAGGAAACTCGTCAGCCTGTTCTGATTAAGAACTGATCACACCAACTCTTCATGATATTCACAGTCGTGATGCTGAGAATTTTGCTGCAGTGATATCTGCTTCCTTTTAAATTGTCTTCCTCATGTGCCCTGGGTCGGCCATGATAAAGTTGAAAACATTTTTTGGAAATGGTCACAAGTTTCATGATTGAATGTCTATATTAGCAATTAAAATAAAGAAGGAAAATAAGGAAGGGCATGATCCAAATATTTGTATTTTATAACATAAGAAAATAAAAAAATAAAATAATAATAATAATAATAATGGTAGAGAAAATTATTGATAATAAAAATGTATTCATAATAATAACAATTCAAAAAAATATATAAAATAATATTTTTTATAAAAATAAATTAAAAAAACAGAAATACTGATTTTATTATTTTATTAATACAATTGTATTATTACTACTATTATTATCATTATCATCTTTATTATTATCATCATCCCTGGATTATTATTGAAATTATTGTATTATTATTTCTATCATTAATATTAACAAATATTACTGATAATAGTAAATATTAAACATTTATCCAATTATTATTTGAGTACAATATATTTTTATTATTATCTGCAGCACATTATTTTTTTTATTATTATTATTATTATCAACATTATTATTATTATTATTATTATTTCGTTATTATTATTGTTATTATTATATGAATACATTATATAATATTGTTACATGATTTGAAAAATTGTTAGCTTAATAAAAAAAATTTTGAAATTAAAATAATTCAGAAAATCCAACTGTCATTATTATTCTTTTATTTTTGTATCTATTTTAGCTAATATATTATTTTTATAGTATTATTATATCTTCTTAAAAAAAAGTGTCTATTGATCATTTATTCAGCCATTCATTAATTCTCTTGGTCACTTCCAACAGATACTTGGTGACAACCACAAATGACAGCCTTAATAGTGCCCATAGAAGATGTCACCCAATCATCCAAATCCCCTGAATGTTATATGATTCTGCATTGCTATGCAGAATTTGATTCCCTTCATGCTCCTTCTCTCCTATTGCTCTATGGTGTTAGCCCTTCACTATAATTCCATCATTCTATTCATGGACCTGGGAGCTCAGGATGAACAAAACATTATGTTCTAGATTATGTAGAGGGTATTTACAGTAGGTTTGTTCTAACTATTTTCATGCATAAATATATTTAGGTGGCAGTGCCCTTCAACAGATGCGCTAAATACAAACAACGGATAAAACAGAAATCTTTATGTAAAATGCTTTATTCAAATATTGTTTTCAATGTACATTTTCTATCCATAGGGTATGTGTTTAGGATGTGACTTTGTAATTTAACCCTTCACCACCTGGGCACTGCCATGTTGGATTTATGGTAAAAAAAATCTATGGGCTATGCGGATATAAATCCAGTGGAAACATAGGTAAGACCAGCTGCTCTTTTGAACAGGTAACAGAAGATTTTATTGTAAAAAATGACCCGTGGTCCCTTACTGTCAACGATTTGTTACCTGATGCTCGCCTCCACCACTCCCACCAGAGCTGGATTAGGTAGACACTGAGGTTGGGAGTTCCACCATGACAACTATTTGTCCAACATTGACGTTTAAAGGGGTTTTCCTTTTATGACATGAAAAGAGAGACATACAAAGCCACCTCTGCACTAAAAATCGCACAAGGACCTATTCTTCCTCGGGATTGGAGAGGTCCCCAACCCTATTGGTCTGACTTGATTTAAATGTTATAAATATATATATATATATATGCTTGAAAAAGGTCCCAAGGTGGGACGGAAACGTTGCATTGTACCTGCCATGCTGGCATAATAAACCACCATTTTCACTTTTGAACATCGGAGTGCTGCTGGATTTACTTTTGGGATAGATATATATATATATATATATATATATATATATATATATATTCTAGGAGAATATTACACTATATACAATTAAAAAAATGCAAAGTTTAGAATATCATAAAAAATAAAAATAGCAGGCAATGTTCATGATGAACATTAATCTTCCATTCTTGGATTAGACCTCCCATCTTTACCTACCAGTCTGACCAAATAAGTGGTTGTCAATGCCCCTCCTTCTCCCAAATATTTCAGGCTGAATCAATGGTTGTTAATGCCCCACCGCCCACCCTCGGATGGTTCAGGATGACCGAGACGTTGTCATTGCTCCACTCCACCACCCTTGAATTAAAAGAAAAGACTCTACTGCAGGTATTATTGTCTACTCATATATCAGAATCAGACCTTTCCTATCTTAAAATCTGTCGGGACAGAGACAGAATCTACTTATAGGATGCTGATTAGCACTTTGGTCTAGGTGAGAAGTCAATAAGTGGGAGCGATTGTACAATAATAAAATCCCGATAGGTGGCGCTGTCTCATGATATAAATTAATATAGAGTGACGTGTTCAGTAATTGGCAGTTAGATGAAGGGACCATGTGTATCTAACACTAGAACCCAGGACATGCAAGATACTTCTCTGAATTAAAGGGGTACTCCAGGACTTTTATTCTGATGGCCTGTTCTTAGGATAGGTCACCAATATCAGATTGATGGGGGTCGGACTCCCCGCACCCCACTGATCAGCTGACTGAAGGGGCCGCTGGGACGTACACCTCTTCATTTGAAGCTCAATCTCATTCACTTGAATGGGAACAGAACTGCAATCCCAAGCACAACCGCTACGGTTGTGTACAGGGGTGTAGTTAAAGGCTTGTGGGCCCGGGTGCAAGAATTCAGCTTGGGCCCCCCTACCCCTCCCCAACACCACCATCATCAGACCCCTGCGCACGCCTATGCCCAGACACCTTGCCCAACAGCCCCCATAGTAGAATGCCCCCACACAGTATAATGCTCCCATAGCTGCCCCACACAGTATAATGCCCCATACAGTATAATGCCCCCCATAACAGCCCCATACCGTATAATGCTCCTCATATCAGCCCCACAGTATAATGCCCCACATAGCTGCCCCATACAGTAAATATCCCCCCATACAGTATAATGCCCCCCATATGAGCACCCCATACAGTATAATGCCCCTCCATATCAGCTCTCCATACAGTATAATGCCCCCCCATATCAGCCTCCCATACAGTATAATAGCCCCCATATCAGCTCCCCATACAGTATAATGCCCCCCATATCATCCCCCATACAGTATAATGCCCCCCATATCAGCTCCCCATACAATATAGTGCCCCCATATCAGCCCCCATACAGTATAATGCCCCCCCATATCAGCCTCCCATACAGTATAATAGCCCCCATATCAGCTCCCCATACAGTATAGTGCCCCCCATATCATCCCCCATACAGTATAATGCCCCCCATATCAGCTCCCCATACAATATAGTGCCCCCATATCAGCCCCCATACAGTATAATGCCCCCATATCAGCTCCCCATACAGTATAATGGTCCCCATATCAGCTCCCCATATAGTATAATGCCCCCATATCAGCTCCCCATACAATATAGTGCCCCCATATCAGCCCCCATACAGTATAATGCCCCCATATCAGCTCCCCATACAGTATAATGCCCCTCCATATAAGCTCCCCATACAGTATAATGCCCCCCATATCAGCTCCCCATACAATATAGTGCACCCATATCAGCCCCCATACAGTATAATGCCCCCATATCAGCTCCCCATACAGTATAATGCCCCTCCATATCAGCCCCGATTCAGTATAATGCCCCTTCATATCAGCTCCCATACAGTATAATGCCCCCATATCGGCCCCCCATACAGTATAATGCCCCCATATTAGCTCCCCATACAGTATAATGCCTCCATATCAGCTCCCCATACAGTATAATGGTCCCCATATCAGCTCCCCATACGGTATAATGCCCCCCATATTAGCTCCCCATACAGTATAATGCCTCCATATCAGCTCCCCATACAGTATAATGGTCCCCATATCAGCTCCCCATACGGTATAATGCCCCCCATATCAGCTCCCCATACAGTATAATGCCCCCCATATCAGCCCCCCATACAGTATAATGCCCCCCATATGAGCTCCCAATACAGTATAATGCCTCCATATCAGCTCCCCATACAGTATAATGCCCCCCATATCAGCTCCCCATACGGTATAATGCCCCCCATATCAGCCCCCCATACAGTATAATGCCCCCATATGTGCATAATAGAAAAATGGCATAATTACTTATATATCCCCGTTCCTTCGCCTCCTCCGGTGTGTGCTATGGGTGACTCGGCTCAGACA
Organism: Rhinoderma darwinii; assembly: GCF_050947455.1. Lineage (NCBI taxonomy): Eukaryota > Metazoa > Chordata > Amphibia > Anura > Rhinodermatidae > Rhinoderma > Rhinoderma darwinii. The sequence continues at coordinate 74,756,505 of NC_134698.1, read as the reverse complement.
GGAGTGATGATGACACTATATCCCACCTGCCTGCGTCGAGCCGCTCAGGGCACAGATAATGCTGGAGCAAGGAGACGTCAGCTCCTTGCTCCAGCATTGAATGGAACCGGGACCTCGGTGAGTGACTTGCGACCCTCCCGAAGGTCTTCACACGACCATCCAGGGGGACGCGACCCACAGTTTGTAATGTATTGTGTTGTATTGTGAAGTTTGCGGTGGAGAGAGGAGGGGGGCTGTAATTTAACGGGCCCCCCCTCCACCGCAAACAGCACAATACAACACATTACAAGATAACACAATACATTACATTACAATACATTACATTACAAGACAAGACAGCACAATACATTACATTACAATACATTACAATACATTACAATACATTACAATACAGACTCTGCAGCTCACCTGGAGTCCTCCGCACCGGCTCTTCCACTGCACTGGCTGGAAGACGTGTCACGTGACAACATGGTCACATGGTATTTATTTAACAAGCATGCTGTATGGCAACGGGGGCCCATGGGCCCCCAGGCTTAGGGGCCCAGTCTCAACTGTGACTGCTGTGACCCCTATAGCTACGCCACTGGTTGTGAACGACGCTGTGCCTGACATGCTATGAAGAGGCAAACACCGTGGCCCCTTCAGTCAACTGTTCATCGGGGAGAATGCCGAGAGTCAGACCCCCACCGATCTGATGTTGATGACCTTTCCTAAGCATAGGCCATCAATATAAAATGCATAGAGAACCCCTTTAAACATCATAATGGCAAGAAAAGACATCTAAATCTCCCCAATTATGCAGGGGTGTAACAAGGCAGATTTAGGAGCGTGGGTAGCACAACCTGTAACAGCTATAAGGAAAATCATATTTGTTGTCCCCAGTAGTTCCAGAAACAGCTTTAACAAATGAGAAAAAATTGGCAGAAGACGACGACTGAAGGGGTTATTTTTTAATCAATTTTTGGTATTTTTTTTTTTTTACAAAAATTTTACATTCTGTAAATAATTGTAAATATTAGCTCTATTCTAATCTATACTCCGATGCCTGAAGTGAACAGGAATATGTTATCCCTTACACTAAGTGTGGTCTTTGCACTCCATGGAATCCGAGCAGCCAATTTAAACAGAGTACCCTAATAAATACAAATGTTCTCCTAGAGACCTATTTAAGGAATAAATGAATCTCACAGAAGCTCTCCCTTTGTGATGATATTTTCAGTGAATTAGCAGAAGATCATAAGTGACAACAATTTAAATGACAGATTCCTCCCATACCACAGTGTTTGGTCAAGATTTTATTGCACAGAACTAGCGGAAAATTACCTTTTATAATGTGCGTGATCCCACAATGGCTAATTGTGTGGACGATACGACCTACAGAAGAGCAATTAAATTGTAAAATACATAAAGGGAGACAAATCAGAATTGTCTCTGGTTCACTTCTCTTTCCTTGCGTGCGTTACGTGCTGGCTCTGCCAATTGCTATTATGCAACTGTCTATGACAAGGTCAGGATTTACGTCTCTCTGTGTCTGGGCTGCCTACAGGCTGCTTGTCTATTAAAGGGACACTGCCTTCAAATATTTTATTTGCTTATAGGGTTAAAAAAAACGAATTATCAAATACCCTATTAGGGAATTCATGTTCGCCATTCAGGATCCTCATGGGGAATGACTACAAATAGTGTGTTGTGCTCTAGAGGACCCGACTTTTCTTTCATTGATTTTAATTGGATCTGTGTAATGCCTCATTTCTCCTCTGGTGGTGCTGCAGGGAAATTGAACACTTGCTGTTCGATTCCATCACAGATTATGACTGATTGTTTTGGGTCTCAGCAGTAGGATACCCTGTGATCAGTTGAGGAACCCTTTAACAAAAATGAGTTATCCCAAATGGACAACGCCTGATGGGGCGGGACGTGACACATGAATTCATTCTTTGGTGCTCTCTGAATCTCTGGGTTATGCTTCACCCTCTCATGCCCAAAGATAGGGGAGGGATGTTCAACAACTTTCCCCGAGGCGGATCTAGTGGAAAAAGTGCCACCCACAAACGACAAACACCTATTACCGCTCGATTGAGACCCACCCTAGCCAATGAGTGTGGGCATCTTCTTTTCTCAGAATTAGTCCTTAGCTGAATGACCCACAGTCAGAAAGTGTCCCACTGATCACGGTGGGATGTCTGCAGGACAGAACCAAGGCTCAGTTGTTAGCACCTTTTCCATGCAGCACTGAGGTCCTGGGTTCAAATCCCACCATAAACATACTGATATATTGATTGGCTACCTATGAAATTGGTGTTTGTTTGAGATTAGATTATAATTACTATTGGGGACAGGAACTGATGTGAATGGAGACAATTTCTGTAAATAACATTATATCTCAGTTAATTTAAAGGGTAACTAATGGTTCAACAAACTTCTGGCATGTCATAGTGACATGTAAAAAAAAATTAATTGGTGGGGGTCTGAGCACTGAGACCCCCACCAATCGCTAAAACGAAGAGGCAGAAGTGCTAGTGTGAGCGCTCAGCCGCTTCGTTTCTGTTCGGCTTTTTCCGGAAAACCGATGTATCGGAGTACCTGGCTCATGGACTTACTGCTACACCGCTACATTGATTTCCGGAAAAAGCCTCACACGAGCACTTCTGCTGCTTCGTTTTAGCGATTGTGGGGGTCTCAGTGCTCGGACCCCCACCAGTCCAAACTTCTGACATGTCACTATGACATGTCAGAAGTTTGTTGAACGTTTGGTTGCTCTTTAATAATTTTTTATTTTTAATATCCCCATGTTGGGGGGGGGGGGGTGTGTGGACCAGAAAGGAACTCGTCTCCCATACACCATAAGGTTTTTATTTACTATAAAATGAGAAACAAAATATTCATTGCATGTAAGATTGGAAACAAGAATGATAGATATAGCACATAAACAACAAAAACAAGTGTCTTCTATGCGGAAGCATGTGTGAAAACACATAAACGGAATGTAATTATGTTTTTAATCCTGTTTTTAATTAAAAAGACATGTCATCTGCTGGAACAGTGACTTTCAATGAAGAAGGTGAGGGTGCAATCCTGGATGTCACGCATTTCGGAGAACCTGAGTAGTGCGGCGCGGCGCGGCATCAGGAAAATATGATGCACATTTTGACCCTTTGCAATATCCAGCAGTCGTTGGTGTGTAAACCTCCCGTAATTGATTCTTTATGTGGGAACATAGATCTTAGCAGAATGGCATTTCACTATTTAATAAATAAGCAATAATAAGCAGTGCGGCCGGGTTATGCGGGATTAACACACTGCGGGAGGGCACTTGGCACCTTGGGGTGTGTTAATCCTCACAGAGCCCCCTTCTGACTTCTGGCGAGGGGAGTCTAAGGAGGCTACTTTATGAATTATCTTCCTTTAATTATCTCTTAGCCTGGTGATCGTAATATCTGGAATTATTTTCTATGGTTCAGGCTGTAATTTTTGAGAATTGCTCAAGAGATGTCTCAAAATTTCGGTATTTTACATGCTTAAAAGGATTTATTTTAGTTTTTGACAAATCCCATAATCTATAAGTCAATGATAGACAGCAAATGTGAGGGTCAAAAAATACCAACCTCCCCCCCATACACACACACACACACACACACACACACACACACACAAGCTTTTGTAATATAAACCATCCCGAAGCATTGGAAAAGCCAAAGCAATCAGAGGTAGATCTTAACACTGTTGTAATGGGTCTGGTAAGTCAGAGGGCCCAATGCAGATTGTTCCTCTTCCCCTAATTCATACTTAGTAATTTGGCCCTGGGCCCCATTTATTGCCTCTGTCATAAGAACTGCAGCCCTGTATAACATCTGTATAGGACTGACTGTTCCAGCTGAGAGGGGTTAGAACTGACTAATGGGCGGCAGTGGGGACCATTGGTGTGGGAGGATGTAGTGCCAACTCATGGTCTGAACCAAGCAGCAAGCCCCATTTTTATGTTCTGTAGACTCCTGTGCCTTATCCTGACAATGGATTGTACCAACCAGGGGCAGACATACCATAGGTGCAACTTGTGCAGCTGCATAGGGACCAAACAGGCAAGGGGACCCAATTTTATTATATGGTACACCCTACTATCCATTAAATATAATTTAAGGGGCTCTACTCATTCTCGAATCTCACAATTGCACGTGAATTGGCACACTGGTTGTTATGAACCCTGCTCACCGCCACTCCATACTTACCTGTCTCCTGGTCCATGCTGCCACCATCTTCCTCCTCGTTCTGCCTGCCTCTGATGACCACTCTGGCCGCCAATGCTTTCCACTGGGTCCTAGTGGGTGTGTGCACAAAAACACTTGCATTCTTAAAGGGCTAGCGCACGCCAAAATCAAACATAATCAAACATCCTGGTATGAACACATTGCTAGAGCAATTTGGTTCTCTTCTATTCCTGAGTGTTTCAAGATTATCTCTGCTGTCTAGTTTGAATTCCTGTGTACCGAGCTTGCCTGTATTTGACCATCCATGCCCGCCGCCTGCTCTGACCTTCTACTATGTTTACCGTGACAAATCTCTACCGCCTGCCTTGACCTATCGCTACTTTAACTGTAATGAATCTCAACAGCCTGCCCAGAACTTTAGCTCTGCTGACCACTCTGCTTCTAATTACATCACCAAGAGAGAATACACCAGGGGTAGTGATCTGGGGTTCCTTCGCAGCGAAGTCCACATCCCTGTACAGGTGTTAAAGGGTGAAAACCAGGGGGTACTCTTAGACTCTGCTCCCCAGAGTAGCCCCAAGTTAAATCCCTTAGTGACAAGGAGGGTTCACACCGCCTCCTGCTGGTGCAGTTACAGCCCATTCCTTGGGCATTGTGACATCGGAGAGGGATTTTCTGGAGAGCTTTAAATGGGGTGGCCTAAGGCTGGCACCCCATTGTCATCAACTTAGCCATTGGGAAATCAGGGACCCATATGCTGTTCTTGTACTGGCTCCCTCTGTTGTCAATGTCTACCCCTGGTCCTGAAAAACTTACTATCACTATCCTGGAAATGTGTGAAGCCTTTTAACAAATACATTTCTTGAAAGAAATGAAATTCTGAACTAGAAGATCTTCTATACTATTGGAGGCAGGGAGGGCCCATGGCTAGCATTTACCCACATCCTCTCAGTCAGATTCATCAAAAATAAGTGCAAGAGATAATGTAATTTTTTTTCTCAAATGCATTGAAAATGTATCAGGACTATGGTGGCTCGGAAGGACCCACGACCATTGCGGCCTGAAGCCCAAACTACTCTGAGTCCATCAATTTCCAATCAAATTGGAAAGTTCTTCTTTGCAACCTCCCCTTAGAGGAGTTCCATACTAATTGTGGTTGATGGTATGCCCTTAGGTGTGAGTCCACCTACTCTCATGAGAAAGAAGAGGCCCCTTGGGCTTTTTCCAGGCACAGCTCCACCTTTGTTCATTGTACATGTTATTTCTATCTATATACATGACCTTTAATTTGTTCGTTAGTTAAGTAGGACTTTGTGTTCTCTTTGCAAAACCATATTTTGGCTCAGTGACCACAGAGAAACTTTGCAATATCTTATTAAACTTAGCAAGTTCTGACCAGCATTAAGACTAATTAGTCAATCTTAGGATGGCATAATGATTTCTTCCACTCCCTAAAGCATTATTTTAGAAGGCTAAATAATTCTCTCTAGTCTGGAGCTGTCATTAACTGTTGAAGTGCTGGAAAAATAGTCTTTGTAGGCTAAAAATATCTAGCCGGGCTGAATACTAGCTATTATTAATACCGGGACATTTCCTCATGCCCTCAGTATTGTCCACCGAAAATGTCTCCACTAAATGACTGTGGACCATTAGCCTAGAAAATACAGGAAAACTTGGATTATAATGGCCAGCAACAGATATTTTCAAAAAGTTTGAATAGAATTTTTGTACTTTGGCAGGAAAAGATAATTTATGGTCTTATAGTTATAGGATTTTTCGATGATTTTACATTTCAAAATTAGTCTTCACCAAGGTGACCTGATATTATGGCACAAAGTCTGACACTCCATGGACCATAGTGTGATGCCTCCATACTGCACTGTACTATGGAAATATTCCATAATACAGTAGCCGATGGAGCATACCACTCCTTGGTATACCTCCGTATGAATTTGGTTGGATACAGATGTACAATATGGCTCTGTAGGCTTGTTTGGGTGCCATATTATGGCTCCATATATAGCTCATAGGTTCTGCCAAGTCATGATAAGACCTATGTCCTCGTGCACACAGCTGTGTTATGGATATGTCATGTGGATGCCATAATACAGCACCCATAAAAATGCATGGGCTCCAACCCTACCTCTGTGTGCCCTTGAGTTCATGCAGAGGCATGAGAAGATGACGCGTCCATTGCATCTTCCAGTGCATGCCGGTGTTTTTTTCCTCAACAAGGTACTCTCTAGGGGAGATCACAATGCCATATGGTGGCACACAGCTTTATCATGTGCATAAAGACTTATATTATTTGATAAACTCTCAGAAAGTTTCTTCACAGCCCTTGGGAGACAGCGCCATCCAGCTCACCTGTACCCACCTGTCTAAGGCATTATATAAATAGAGAAGAGCCTGGATATAGGTCAGCAGCAATTTTCTGAAGTGATCTAAAGAAATACAAGTAACTTTTGTTGGCAGAGGACTGAGATGAATCAGATCCGGTGTACATGTCTCGCTGAAGTCATTGCCCAGTCATAATAGCCTTTCCCATTCCAGGAATGGTGATTACAACTTGTGGTAACAGGAAAGCCACAGAGGTATTACCTTTGTGAAGGTCACTTTTGTTTTGTGTTTTAACTCTAAGCTGCCAAGCCCATATCTCGTGAGAAGAAGAAATGATCTCCTTCTGTATAATGGGCAGTCTCTCAGCAAGGAGAATAGGTTACACTGGACTTAAGCAAACAGGTGTGTATAAATATTCAAGCCCTGAATCATCTTTACTGTATTCAACACCTGCCGGTGACTGAGGAGTGAATATATCGCAGGGCGGAGGGGGGAGTTATATTGTAGTGATGGAATATACAAGGGCTTAAACCTAATATCTTAAAGGGAATGTGTTGCGAGTTTTTTTTTTTTTTTAATTGAACAGTTAGTGTAAAAATGATTAAACATTGTTCAAATTTTTTACTTTTTTTCACTAGTCAGGAAATATTATAAATTAGATTCTAATTTATAATATTTCCCAGTGCTGGTCACTAGATGGAGCAATTCCCAAAATTGCAGCATTGCATGTGGTAAAGCAACCACATTGCTTTATGCTGCAAAATTTGGGAAAACTCACTCGCTCTGGTGAGCTCTCAGAATCCCCCCCTCCTTTACCTGGCTAGTGCCGGGAGAAACGAGGGGATTGAACGGTCAAACCTCCTACACTGTGTGTCGCCATTTTTTGAGCTAACACACAGTGTAGTAGGTTAACATACACTAGTAAACACACAGTAAAACACGAACATACATAGAAATAACTTACCTGCTCCAGTCGCCGCCGCTCTAGCAAGTCTCGTATCGGCTTCCGTAGGCTCCATCAAATTATTCTTAGGAGTCACCATTCTCTCCCCTCATCAATGACAGCAGAAAATAATGCAGAAAGAAGACTTGTAAAACAATAGGAACTACAAGGAACCGGGCAATTTCCTCCAGACCATTGGGGACTGTGAGGTAGGTGGGACGCCAGAGACAATACTAAACCACGAGACAGCAGGGACAGAACGATACATCTTTAGATCATCTAAGATGAGATACTTTCCTACTGGGAGACCAAGGAGAGTGGCGTACACACGAGAGAGGGGTCTCCATAGCAAAGATCAAACATTATGGTGGTTTTCCCCTCCACCAGCTTTATATGACCCTTGGGCCAATTTGACATCTCTTGTTTGCTAATAATATAGTCCTGTATAGGTTCATTACTGCTTAATAGTAAATGATGTAACCAACCAGGACCCTATATCAGCCTCATGGTCTGCCTCCATGGTATAAGAGTGGGTTTCCGTCAGTGGGCGAATTTCCTATTATGAATCCATGTTTCTACCATATCAGGAAATGTAGGCCGAATACAAAGCCATATTTCAACATGTTAACCTCTATTGTCTTATTAGTGGAGAAAAAAGGCTTTGTGATACTATGTTTGCCTGTCGAGAAAGCACGGACAAGGAAAATTTTCACAGGCAGTTAATTTTATCTTATTGGGTCACACTATAAATCGCTAGCACATCAGAAACATGACATTACACCAGTAGGTCAACAAATACTAGAAGCTGGCCTACTGGGTCGTCAAATAAATTTTATCCTTAAAGGGGTTTTATGTGTCAGTGCTTTTAACCTCGAAATGAGATTGCACTTACTGTATCAAAATTAGCCCCCGTTTCCCGATGCTGCCATGGGGCACATGACTGGTGATGACACTCTCTTTTCCCCCTCTGTTAACGAGCCATATACCTATCACATGGTCAAACCGGTAAAAGTTTCTGCCTGATATACGACACGTTACTAGTGACGTGCCGTGTATGGGCTGTTCTGTTATACAGCCAGGAACGCGATTGTGCGGTCCCTGCTGTTCTCTCGCTTGTCCACTTGTCAAGAACAGCAGGGACTGCCAAGGTCATGTGATGAATTTTCTGTAAAATGGTGGCTGGGGCTCACTAGCGGCCACCATCTTGCTCTAATTTGTGTGAGACGAACCCAAAAAGATTTGGATTTTGACGAATCCAAAACTTTTGGAAAATTTGGCTCAAATTTTATTAGTGTAGAATTGATTTGCTCATCTCTCACGATGACCACATGAGACTGGGGCATTTCACTGCATTTAGATTTATGGTCATTGACATTTTTGCACATAGATGTGGAAAAACTTTGGGGAAATTTCTGTAATTTTCATATTGCTGAATTACTTTTTTTGAAGTATCATGGAAAGCTAAGGGGTTTGGTTAAGTATCCTAAATGTGCGTCTTTCGAGCTACAGAACATTCGATCTAGTGAGTTGACTCAAATTAAGAGTCCCGCTCAGAACATCACCGAACCCGTGGAGTTTTCTTTTCTCTCTGCCTTTCCTTCCATCTTCACACAAATTTCTCCCAAGGTCGTAATCTTCAGCTCGTAATACGCAGATTTCTCTTAAGACCTGATCAAGACACAATCTGTGATAAGTCCCAGCTTCTGTAGTGTGACCTCATTAACTTGCACACAATACAAATTAGACCTTACACAGGGACCATCTGCATCTTATGAAAAAGTGAGTAATTTTGGGCTGCGCTTGCTGTGGGACACTGAATGCTCACATGTACAGGAAGGAACTTTTCCACCACACTGGGGACTGTCATCTGAACACCACAAAGAAATTAGGCACTTTTCCAGATCTGCCTAACAATGCAGGAAATTGGCTGCAGTCTATGAGTTGTCACTCCCTTGGTGATTATAATTCTGCAGTACAAGAAGGGACAAAGTTACAGATTGCTTCTTGTATTGCCATCGTGCAGCCTTTCTCAGGAGCGCTGCATTTTCATTTCAATTAGTGGCACTGGAAAGCTAAGTTATTGGATGGCACATTGGTGCTGTTCAGCCCTGCCGCATCTGATGGAGGCAAGGACGGGTATTGGGATGGACGGCATTCAAGGGACTGGTATTTAAGGCCCCTGAGGCCATGTAACCACACCAGCATGTCTCATTCGTTTCCAGGACCTGCCTTCGTTCCAGGATCTAGGAAGACGCCTGCTAAAAAATAAAATCTTGTCATTGGCTTTTTAACCCCTGCCTTCCAGAGTTTATATGTTTGGAAATGGTTTATCATCATTCAAATATCTGCTGCAAATTTTTGTTTTGTGCCCAATGATGGAATATTATTCTCCATAGAATTCAAATCAACAAAATAATACATACATATAGCAGTAAAGTTCCATTAACTCGGCAACTGATGGTCTGGAAACACCAATAATTTGCACACCACACTTCCATGTCGGGTGGCAGACTATCATTTCGATGGCGCAATCTGTTTTCATCCATTCAAAATTCCATTAATCCGGCCTATTGTAGTCCAGAAATACTTATAGGGGTGGTCAATGGTAACAAGAACATGACTATGCTCTTCCAAAAACAGCGCCACACCTATCCATGGGTTGAATCTTGTATTGCAGCTCAGCTTCATTGAAGTGAATGGTGCTGAGCTGCAGTAGCACACACAACTAGTGGACGGGTGTGGCACTGTTTTTGGAGGAAAGCAGCACAATTTTTTTTACTCCTGTACAACCCCCTCAAAGTCAGTATTGTTTATGTTATTTTTGCTGAATAGCCTAATTTTATTACCATTTTTGGTAGAGGTTGTTATACGGCCACACGCAGAAATACAAGCTTTGGACCTAGGGAGCTGTGACAAAATACTTATTTTGCCAAATTAATAAGGCGATGCAATATAGGCTTTTTTCTGAAACTTGAAGAAATCCGGTTCATAGAGCGGAGGGGTCCCAACTAAAACTGGAGCTGCATGTAGATGCCATGGTGCGAAGAGAAAGGAAAGTATCATGTTATCAGCACTTACCATACCATACCAAGCCGGGTGCTTGTAATCCTCTCTTCTTACCCACTAGTAGGTCCGATTGGACCTATCCCCCTTTTCGATAATTGGTTTTAATGCAATTACCCCCTACCAACTCAGTACAGGACTATGTATGGTGAATATAGTCCTCTTACCCAATGACGATCATAGATGTTTTTGCGTTTTGAGCCTGTTTGACTCTGAAATGCGTCATCTTTTGCGCAATTAATTCTGAGCACCCACAACTGATCTGAGACTATTACCAATTAAAGTTCTTGGACCCCAAAGCAAAATCTGTAACAAGGTCTCTCACCTACTACATGCCATTTATAATACTGGTGTCTTTTTATGTGACAGAGAAGCTTTTGGGCCCCATCAGACTAGGTCCCAGTTTTGACTTCCCAGTACCAGTACCCTCTGACTGCCTAACATTTATTTTGGCTGTCATTATAGAGAGCCCAGCACAGGATCACACTGACCATAGAAAAGGGGTATAGGTCTAGCCTGAATTGGGCCCCTCAGTGGCGTAGATATAGGGTTCACAGTGATCGATAAACAAGCAATATTTAACAGTTTTGGTGTCCTCAGAAAGCGGATAGAGTTAAAACCTATGGCAGAGCAGGGAGCCATAGGCTACAGGAGGCTAGTAACAGGCACGTAGGGTCAGCGTTCCGACGCAGGTGGCGAGAGGATGTCACTGCATTAAGCCACCTACACCAGGCCACTGTCTTCACAGTCCACAAGAGGCCTCATCCAGCCTCTTTGCTTGATGTGGGATCAGGGTTAGGTGCGTATAAGTTTTATTATTCTTTGTTGGCCCTATTACCTATTTGGAGGCACACAGGTGGGTGTTTTTATTGTGTTGGGTACCCAAGGGAGTAGTTATTACTGTTTTGAAGCGTAAAAGGAACATCATTACTTTGTAGCGGTTATAAAGGGGATTATTATTACTGTGTTGGGGCATAAAGGGGGCATTATTACTGTCATAGCGGGCACAAAGGGCGCACTATTACTGTATGGGGCCTAAAAGGGACACTATTACTTTGTGGGGTACAAAGTAGGGCACTTTTATTTGTGGAGCACTATTACTGTCTCAGGCACAATGTGGCCGCTATCTGTTTGTAACTATTATTTTTTGGGGCACTATCGATCTGGCACTATTGTTTTCAGGACCACTGTCTGTTTGCCTACTATGTTTGGGGGTATGCTATAGTTATAACACCATTAGTTATTAAGTACATTGTTTGGGGGCACTGTACAACATATCAGGTACAGTAATTGGGGAAATGGGGCAGCAACAGGCACAGAATTTGGGGGTAGTATTAGCATGGGGAGTTTGTGTAGGATGTGAAATTGTAGGGTGGGTGCTGGAAAATCGAGAAGCCAAAGATGTCTAGGCAGCAAACTGCAGAAAGTAGTCAAGCTCAGAAGAAATCGCCATAATGGTCTGGACGGGAAAAGTGAATGACTCCTATCAGAGAAGACGTCACCAGTGAGTCACTAGATCTGACTTTAATGTATTTACTTATACGGTATGAAGAACTCCTGTGTAGAACTGGTATCTACCACTATATGGTCACTGAATGATGTTACTATCGGTCTTTGTATAGTGTTTTTTCTTTAGTAACATTATGGTAATATTATTCTGTCACTATGTGGTGGTAATATGTGGACATGGTGTGGCGGTATTATTCATTAACAGTATGGTGGTATTATTAAATTCCTATGTAGTAGTAATGGTAGTGGTCATAGTGTGGGGCTATTAATCAGTAACAGTATGGTGGTAATATTATTGAGTCCCTATGTAGTAGTAATGGTAATGATTATGGTGTGGCGGTAATATTTCAGCCTTGCATAGTGGTATTATTGGGAATATTGGTCTTTCGTAGAACCGTAAAAACCAACAGGAACGTTTCAATCACCTCTCCGGCCTATTTAATAAAGATGTTACTGTAATCACCAAGGGCTATCGTTATATAATTACTGCTAAACGTACTTCACGGCGCTCGCCACCCGCCGCTAGTCCATTATCATTGTTTAATTCTGCATTGAGCACTGGAGACAGATCAGACTTTACAAATGCATTTATTTGATTTCCGTTCCTTGTGTAGGAGGCTTTTTTTTCCCCCTCAGATATGTGTTTGCCTTCACGGCTTCAGAGTGCTCGCTAATTCCATCTGTCCAGAACAGAGCCATCGCAACTGAGAGGCAGAGTATTTCCATATGTGCAAATTAGCATCCAGCCTCTCTTAATCTGTGCTGTGCTCCTCTGATGTAAATGGCGGGGCCGACTGCCAAACCCATTAATGGCATTCAAATAAAGGACTTTATTGGCTTGAGCTGACACTTTTTTTAATTTTTTTTATTCCTCAATGTGAGACAGTGACCCTGTATTATTGCATGGTGTTTTCATGCACGCCAAACAGTTAACCCTCTCCACACTTGCAAAGCTCAGCAATTGTAAGACTAGATGGTCAGAATGCACGGGAGATTGTAAATAGTATTAATTAAGGAATATTAGGAAAGACAATATAAAGGTCCCATAAGACATAATACACATAGAATATAGGCGCTGCACTGTAACAAAATCCCAAAAATGGCGGGTGCTAACCTCAAAGGAGTTTTGACCAAAACCTCTCAAGCCGTCAATCCACAGTCCAAGGAAAGAGTCACCGCTCCAAATAAGTACAAAAAATGCAAAACGTTTATTCACCCAATGTACAAGCAATGTTTCACCTTCCCATTGAAGGCATTGTCAAGCTTGTAATAAATGTTTTGACATTTTCTACTTATTTGGAACGCTGCCTCTTTCCTTGGACTGTGGATTGAAGATACTAGTCTAGGTAGCTGCTGTCTAGCTCCTTGGATCCCCCAGTTCCCGATGTTCATTGATCACACACTATGTACCTGGCTGAACATTCTCAGGTCCCTGTTAGGTTTTTACCGAATATTATATAACTTTCCTAATATATCTCTATTAACTTTTGTATCTTGTTAACCCGTTAGTGACCGGCCCATCGTGTTTCTATCTCGGTCACTAACGGGCCTTATTCCGATGCCATAGACTTTTTACGTTGTGGCATCGGAATAAGTAAACAGAGCAGGGAGCTGTCAAATCTCCCTGCTCTCAGCTGCCAGAGGCAGCTGAGGGCTGGGAGCGTCCCTGCTCTGCCGGGTGAGATCGATATTAGTATTGATCTCACACGTTTAACCACTCAGATGCGGTGCTCAATAGCGAGCACCGCATCTGAGTGGTTTGGAGAGAGGGAGGGAGCTCCCTCTCTCCCCCACAGACACCCGGCGATACGATCGCCGAGTGTCTGTGTCTCTAATGGCAGCCGGGGGTCTAATAAAGGCCCCCAGGCTGCCTGGAGTGAATGCCTGCTAGATCATGCCGCAGGCATGACCTAGCAGATGCCTGTCCGTGTTAAACGGACAGGCAGTAATACACTGCAATACAAAAGTATTGCAGTGTATTATAATAGCGATCGCAGAATCGCATATTATAGTCCCCTAATGGGACTAGTAAAAAAGTGAAAAAAAGTTTAATAAAGTTAATTTAAAATAAAATTTGAAAAAAAATGAAAAACCCAGCTTTTCCCCTTACAAAATGCTTTACTATTAAAAAAAACAAAATAAAGTTAAAAAGTTACACATATTTGGTATCGCCGCGTCCGTAACGACCCCGACTATAAATCTATTACATTATTTAACCCGCACGGTGAACGCCGTAAAAAAAATAATAAAAAACTATGGAAAAATTGCTGTTTTCTGTGAATACTGACTTTAAAAAAATGTGATAAAAAGTGATCAAAAAGTCGCATCTACTCCAAAATGGTACCAATAAAAACTACAAGTCTTCCCGCAAAAAAAAAGCCCTCATACAACTGCATCGTCGAAAAAAAAAAACCGTTCCGGCTCTTCAAATATGGAGACACAAAAACAAATAATTTAGAAAAAAAAGCGTTTTTACTGTGTAAAAGTAGTAAAACATACAAAAACAATACAAATTTGGTATCGTTGCAATCATAACAACCCGCTGAATAAAGTTATTGTGTTATTTATACCACACGGTAAACGGCGTAGATTTAGGATGCAAAAAAAGAGTGGCGAAATTTCAGATTTTTTTCTATTCCCCCCCAAAAAAAAGTTAATAAAAGTTAATCAATAAATAATATGTTCCTAAAAATGGTGCTATTAAAAAATACAACTTGTCCCGCAAAAAACAAGACCTTATACAGCTATATCGACGCAAAAATAAAAAGGTTATAGCTCTTGGAATGCGACGATTGAAAAACGTAAAAAATAGCTTGGTCATTAAGGTCCAAAATAGGCTGGTCATTAAGGGGTTAAGGGCCAAACATCTGTTGTTGTTGTTCTTGTTTTTGTTACATAGCTCTAAACCTCTTGCCTCAAGTGACTATGGGCTGCTGGGCCTCATGGGCCTTGCATTGTCTGGACAACATTACCATGTCAGAGCCTGGGCCCACCAGAGGATCTTCTGAGGAGTCATACCCCCTATTTACAGGCAGGGGAAATAATTGCACCCTTGGTGGCTGTGTCTTCTCCCATTAAGACTTCTCGAAAAGGGTAAGGCCCCATTCACATCACATTTAGGCCTTCCGTCTCGGGTATACGTCGGGAATGCCCTGACATACACCTCTAACAAAAGGCCCAAAAGTATCCCACAGTATGGCATAGAGTGGGATATGTCACCCTGGGACGGGCCCTGGGAAAACTCCTGCAGTCACTGTCGATATATGGACAGTGACATCAAGAGCAGTGCTGGAGTACCGGCAGGGCAGAGCGCCAGCTGATGCTCTGCTCGGGGACTCCACCGATAGAAAACTCCTGACATATGGACAGTGACGTCAGTAGCTTCCATAGCGCTGGAGTCCCCGCCGGGACTCGAGCACTGTTCTTGATGTCACTGTCCATATATGGGTTGTCTTCTGCTGCGGACCAATAGTATTTTAGCGATTAGGCCCACTGGAGGATCCTCTGGTGGGCCAGTCTAACCCTTCAGACACAGTGCCTTGACAGTCACGTCCACCAGCACAGAGGTTGCAGGATGCAGAGAGAAGCCTTCCTGCCTGCTGTTGCTTACGCTACACATAGTGGATAGACTGTGATCCTGGGCTTAATTTCCATCTTTTTTACCCCTTTGATACAGAAGGTGGGTGAGTAATCAGGAACTTCTCCCCCATCTGTCCACCACTACTCATGCCTACTCTTTGCCTTGGTCCCGGACATCATTCTTGATTAGTATTTATTTTGTCATCCTAAGCAGTTAGTTGCGGACTAAGAGTAATTGATACATTGTAGCCAAGCAGTAATTCTGAGATGTTCTGATTTGGGACTCTGGGTTGATACTGTTCAGGTGGAGATACCACACCCTCTGCTTCATGCTCCCTAATCTCTCTCCGCAAGCGCCATGTCTTCTAATCCCTCAGAGTCTGCTGTTTGCCAGATATAAAACCACAGTCTCGTGAGTGCTGCAGGCTCCATATGCTCACCCCTTAGTCTGCTAAGCTACCGCACCAGCCCCGTATCTCAAACATTTCTTAAGTGTTAGTCTATATTGTAGAAATGTTTTTAGAAAACAAAGGCTGACTTACTGGAAGTGTATTTAATAAATCAGAGTCAGATTTTAGAGGGAATAAGATCCATTCCACATCCAATAACTCTTTCCTTCCAGCAGCTAAAACATATAGTAGAGACAGGCTGTACTTTAAGAAAATTCTGTCCGAATTTTTGAAAAAAAAAATAAGAATTTCTATGCATCATTTAGATATCTAAAACCTTTTTGTTTGTCATTATTTGATAACTATGACTTAGAACATCTCTCCACCAAGAAATCATATTTATTCAGTATTTGCATATGTTTAGTCCGTTGTGTGGCAACCGGTGCTGCACAAAGCGGGTGACTATCCCAGATCCCTGCACTTCTGTGGAGACCAATGTAGTCACCCATGTCTGCGGAACTCTATTGGCATTACCATCCGAAGATATTTTGTTTCCATGCTGGGAGATTCCTTTTTCTCTTAAAATGACCAATGGCAGAAAAGTTTCTCAAAGTTATAGTCAATTCCCCACCTCCAAAGAACACTAATGAAAAACTTTGGTTTCTCCAAGCCTAAGCTGGTCTTCTCTTAGATGTTTAAATACTACATGCTCCAAGAGAGGGGTACACCCATTCATGACCCTCATTTATTAGCCAGAATAGAGAGTGACTACAAAGAGCATCTATTAATCCGGAGGACCATGCACATCCTTGCATTACATGGACAGTCCATTTATTTAAATTGGGACTGTGCAATGCTTCATTACTCCTGTGGTGGCGCTGTAGAGAAATTGAACACTTGCTGCCAGATTCCCTACAGATTACAGCTGATCAATGGAGGACCACCTTTGATCAGCTCATTATCAGGAATCCTTCTAACAAAAAGGGATTGTCCAAAGTTTACAACCCCTTTAAAACCAAACTGGCCCTAAGCACTGAAAACAATATGCCATTGTTTTTCATGTATCTTGTATATTCAAAGTAAAAATTGTATTATTGCTCAGCATATTAATGGTAGAACTTCAAAGGATGGCAATATAGAACAAAATTGGCAAAGTCAATGTAGATAGTCAGCAGTCTGGTTCACAAATACCTTGCTAAAGGAACGTCTTGGAGGTTATCGCATGTAACAATAGTTTCCGAGTCTAGACTACTAATCCCAGCTAAACAATCCCTCCTTGCTGCTGATTGACAGCATAGGTCAAAGATCCCCTTCGTGTATGACAACATTTATCTATTATACTTAAGACAACAATGGAAATTAATTGACATTTTGGCCCTGCAGGGTGCAACAAGGCAGTTGTCATTGGGACGTCAAACTGAGATATGTCTTCTAAGGACGACCCTAGTGGGAGGTCATTATCAGGCAGACATGTAGATTGAATAGTCATTGCTTATGCTGTGTCTGAAGTCACTGTAATACTGGACACATATAGGAAAAATGGATATATGTCCCACAACCCTCTACTTGCCAGAAGTGTTAGGACTAACCTGTGTGCCACCAGTTTAAAGAACTAACATGAAATCATTACTGGGGCAGCAGAATGCTCAGTTCAATGCTTTATTATTACAACATTTTACTATATATATATATATATATATATATATATATATATATATATATATATATATATATAATACTGGAGTCTCGTTATGATAATGCATTAAATAAAGCAAATTGTATTTATTTATCCAACTTAGAACTCCTTAAACTGAACCTTGACAGAGTTCTCGGATCAGAACCCTGACAGTGGCTATAATTAGTACAATCTGACTAAATTGGGGCAGCAATATAAAAATTCAGGTAGTCGTTTGGTTTGGACAAGCCCTTTTAGCCTAATCATTGAAGCATTATAATGAAGCATTACATGGCGCCATTAAAATACATGATCTGTGGGGCGTGTCTTGGATGCCGAACAGAGCGGTCGCATCTCCCTGAGCTCCGCTCCGAGACCTCTCAGCTACGACATTAGCGACGATACATACCTCCGGTTTGACAACCCTCTCACCTCTGGAAACCGCGGCAGCATGATGACCCGGACGAAGTCCTCGAAAACGGGACCTAAACGTCTTACAGACTTCTTCCCCGCCAGGGAAAGCAAGCATGGCGGCGAGACAACCTCCGAGACCAACGTCCCGCCAGCCTCTCCTACCTTGCCTGAAGAAGATCGGGACGTCAACCCCTCTAAGACGACAGCCGAGGGTGAGTCTGTGCCCTGGGGGGAAGGGGAAGCAGAATCGCCTAAAGAGGCAACCATGGGGAAAGGACGCTTTGCTGCACTATCAAGTAGCCCCATATCTAAGATGGCGTCCTCACCTCGTGTATCAGAGGAGTCTCCTCCCCCCAGTCCTGCAGGACTTACAAGTGCACAAGCTCCTAGGGTGGAAGATATATTTACACAGCCTGTGGCCATTGAAGATATACCCTCATCGGATCAAGTGGCTTCAGAAGCCTTTATAAAAAATATGGTACTAGCCCTCCGAGGCTCCTTTCACAACGATTTATTAGGATTCACCACTAAACTCTCCAATGCTATTGACGACTTAGGAGACCGAGTAGACCACGTGGAGACAAAAATGAGTGAACTCACTAATGCACATAACGATATAGTGGATGCTCATGTGTCTTTGGAGGAAGAAATGCAAGCTTTAAAATACAAGTTGGCTGATTTGGAGGATCGCAATAGACGGAATAACGTCAAATTTAGAGGAATTCCAGAGTCCGTCCAACCTTCCAACCTCACCGCTTACTTACAGCAACTTATTAAGGATGTATTGCCTAATTCCAAACCTGCGGATCTTATCATAGATAGAGCCCATAGGCTCCCTAAACCTAAATCTATTTCTGCTGATTTGCCACGAGATGTGATAGCAAGGATTCATTTTTATAATACCAAGGATTCCCTCATGTCTGCGGCACGAAGATTACCGGCTCTACCTGTACCTTATGAAAAGATACACATCTATGCGGATCTTTCCCAAGCGACCCTGCAAACTAGGAGGAAATTTCTGCCTCTTACACTGGCGCTAAGGAAGAACGACGTGGGATACAGATGGGGATTCCCTACCAAATTACTGGTGTATAGGAATGGAGTCCTGCATACCATGGCGGATGTAGAGGAAGGATCGGCCCTGCTTCATAAATGGGGACTGACGCCTATTCTGCCCAATACAGTTCCTACTAGAAGGTCCCCCTCGAGACTCTCACCGGAGTGGATTGGGAAATCTCGTCCTTAAACGTCCCGGGGTATGGGTTGCTACATGGAGGTCGAGATGGTGTCCAAGTAGACTTTTTCCCCACTTGTCTTCGGTGACTCTCAGCCGGATATCTGGCGGAGTTACTTTCTCACTACGTGATGTTATTCTTGCTACAGTTTCCAAGTTTTTACCTTCCTTCCCTGTCCTCCTTCCTTAAAATTGCTGTTATACGATTATTGTCATATATACCAGGCATGTTATGTTATGATCCTATCCTAGCTCGATTATGGGGTTTAATTCATATGAAGCATTTTACATGTATTATTTATGGCGGTTAAATTTGTATCTCTGAACACCAGAGGGCTAAATTCACCCTTCAAGAGAGCTTCGGTGTGGAAGGATGCTTTGGCTTCCAACTCTGATATAATCTGTCTACAAGAGACACATTTTGCCAAAGACCATTGTCCCAAATTTACTCATCCAAAATTTCCACTAATTTACCTCTCTAATGCTGATAAGAAAAGGGCGGGAGTGATGATAGGCTTTAAGGACACGGTATCCTTTCAATTGCAGTCTTCCATTAATGATGAGCGGGGGAGATTTTTGATACTGGTAGGTCTGCTTAACAACTGTCCCATCACTATTGCTAATATTTATGCTCCCAATACGTCACAAGTACGTTTCCTCAACAAGACTATGCGCAAAATTCGCAAAATTATGCAAGGGAAACTTATAGTCTGTGGGGACTTCAATATAATCCCGGACGCTAAATGGGACTCTACTAAACAGGGGAGAAGATCTCCCCCGACTCTGACCCCATGGTTACTTAAGGAAGATTTATATGACACGTTTAGATGTATGAATTCTTCTTCTAGAGAATATACTTTTTATTCCACAAGACACCGATCATTTTCTAGAATAGATCTTTTCTTGGTGGATAGGAATTCTATAGCAGGGATTAAAGCTTCTGAGATAGGACAGATAACTTGGTCGGATCACGCCCCCTCATATCTCCTTCTCTCTTTAGGGCCTGCCCCCTTACCAAGATCCTCATGGCGGATCAACAATTTTCTTATTAGTCTTCCCAAATATAAGGAAAAAATCTACTCTCAATTACAAGAATATTTTCTTTTGAATGGTTCTCCGGACCTAAACCCATTCACTCTATGGAATGCACATAAGGCGGTTATGAGGGGGTTCTTGATACAGCAAGGGGCACAATATAAAAAAATGAAAACGGCTGCTCTGACTTCTTTACTGTCTGATATACGCTCTGCGGAACAGGAACTCCAACTAAATCCATCTTCGTCATTGCATAACAAACTCATGACCCTTAGAAGGAAGCTGCAGGCCCTCCTTATAGACGAATTTGATAAAAAGATTGCTGCCTTAAGATTAAACTATTATACTTCTTATAATAAGTCCAGTAAACTGATGGCGAATAAAATTAAACAACGTCAGCAAAAAACTAAAATCACTCACTTAGTCGATCCAGCAGATGGGTCTAGGATCTCTAACCCACAAACTATAGCAGATCAATTTAGCTCCTATTATTCTAAACTATACAACTTGAAGTCTGATCCCCAAACTCCACAACCTTTGGATAAAGAAATCCAAACCTTTTTAGAGTCGGTTCAGTTGCCTTCCGTATCTCCGGATCAACTATCCAGTTTAAACGCTCCGGTATCACTTTTAGAGGTGTCCAAAATTATCAATTTATCTAAATCCAACAAATCCCCTGGTCCGGATGGGTTCTCCAACGAATACTACAGAACCTTTAATACCATTCTCGCCCCCCATCTAACCGCAGTCTTTAATAAGGCAATGTCAGAAGGTAATATGCCCCGAGAGATGCTGGAAGCCACGATAGTGACTATCCCTAAACCTGGGAAATCCCCTACAATCCCGGCCAACTTCAGACCCATTTCCCTCCTTAATTGTGATACTAAATTATACGCTAAACTTATAGCCACCCGCTTGATTGACATTTTACCCACATTAGTACATTCGGATCAGGTGGGATTCACGAAGGGGAGGCAGGCTCCGGATGGAACTAGAAGGGTAGTGGATCTTATAACTAAAATAAGTCTGTCTCGAGCGCCTTCTCTCCTCCTCACCCTGGATGCAGAGAAGGCGTTTGATAGAATACACTGGGGGTTCGCATTTTCGACGTTGACGAAATTTGGATTCGAGGGGAACATATTTAAGGCTATCCAGGCACTATATACTCTACCTACAGCTAAAGTTCTCTCTAATGGTTACTTATCTACCCCCTTTAACATTACTAATGGTACCAGGCAGGGGTGCCCGCTGTCCCCCTTATTGTTTACGCTAGTTATGGAACCATTAGCAGAATCTATAAGATCTAACTTGCTGATTCGGGGTATCCCAGTAGGGTTTCGACAACATAAAATTGGACTATTCGCAGATGATATAATTTTGACCATCACTGACCCTTTATCCTCCCTAAGGGAAATTTCTCAAGTCATCTCTAAATTTGGATTAGTATCCTACTATAAAGTGAATGCATCTAAATCTCAAATTCTTGG
This sequence comes from Rhinoderma darwinii, assembly GCF_050947455.1. NCBI lineage: Eukaryota > Metazoa > Chordata > Amphibia > Anura > Rhinodermatidae > Rhinoderma > Rhinoderma darwinii. Next base: position 74,734,632 of record NC_134698.1, on the reverse strand, counting down.
GATTTTCATCTCTCCGTCCCTGAAACAATCTATAATAACAGAGTTCCCATATCAATGGGAAAACTCTTCAATTCCTTATCTGGGAATTCAAATCAGCTACCCCTTGTCGCAACTTCCCAAAATAAATTTTGATCCTCTTCTAATGTCCTTACAGAGGGAATTGGATCAAATTGCTTTGCACGAGCCTTCATGGTTAGGACGCAATGTGTGCTATAAGATGTTCATACTACCCAAAATATTATACTACTTACGCACCCTACCAATCCCTATACCTCAAATATGGTTCTCTAGGTTCCAGAAGCAGCTTCAAAACTTTTTATGGGGAGGAAGGAGGCCTAGAATAGCAACGTCCCTCCTGTTGAAACGGAAGCATAGAGGGGGGCTGGGAGTACCTAATCTCTTAGCTTATCATAGAACATTTGTAGTAAAACAATCTGAAAAATGGTTTACTTGCTCTTCTGGAGTTAGCTGGCCAGCGATCGAACAACAATTGATAGGGGGGCTGCCGTTGTCTACAGTACTGATGGCCTATGCCTTGAGGCCTGACCTTCTCCTTCCCAACATCCCTACAATTAAAGTTGCAATACAATGTTGGCTTTATTTCATGGCGCAACCCGCGGGGATTCCGGGGAGAGGCACGACTCAGATACCGTTGGGAGTACTTGAAACATTAATCCCCAACCTAGGAATCAAACACTGGCCGGTGAACGGTATCCAGTACGTTTCTGATCTATTTTTGGGGAAAGAGATGAAGTCCTTTAACAACATTCAGAGACAGTTTGGGATCTCGGAGAGAGATATTTATAAATATACTCAGATTAAATCTTATCTGACGTCCTCGCCTCTGACCGGACTCCAAGCATCCAAATCAGCGGTGGCACTTCTGTCTGGATCTGGCTGGGGGGGTAGCAACCTTACGGCTAGAATATATGATGCAATGAATGGGGATGTGGAGACTTCTAGGCGAGCACACTTTCTGAACTGGGAAAGGGACATGGGGAAATCTTTCTCCATGGCACAATGGGAAACAGCGATTAAATGGACTTTGAAGTCCTCAGTTTGCATGAACCTTTTGGAAGTTTTCCATAAGGTTCTGTTGCGATGGTACTATACTCCGACCAAACTGGCGAGGATATATCCTCAAACCTCTAACCTATGTTGGCGTAACTGTGGTCAAGAGGGCTCGCTATATCATATATTTTGGGGATGTCCCCACCTGAGGACCTTTTGGGCCAACATTTTTCAACTACTATCAGAGGTCTTGAAGATTCCTGTTGTCCAGGAGCCAGGGGTAGCATTATTATCCTTGGAGATAGAAAAGTTCCCGCCGATTTACCGACCCTTAGTGTGCCATGTTTTGCTCACAGCGAAGTTATTGATAGCTAAAGCCTGGAAGTCTCCAATACCACCCACACAAGAGGAGGTAATAGCTAGGGTGTCAACGCATTGTGTATATGAACGCATTTTTTATCTAAGACAACAGAGATATGCTTCTTATATCGCCTTTTGGAATCCCTGGATAATATATCATAAAGTGGAGATGGAGATAACACAGATATCAGCAATTTCCCTTCCCTCCTAACCTTCCCCCCTGTACCTCCCCTTGTTTCTGGTTCTCTGTTAAAAGTTTTGCGTGCAAGATGGACTATTTTGAAGCATTGATATATACTTGTATATGAAGCACTTTATGTAACATTTGTTGTTTATTTGAAAATTATAATAAAAATAATTGCAAAAAAAAAAAAAAAAATACATGATCTGTCAGTAGAATGTGGAACCCTCATCTGTTAACTCAGAATGACCTTGTAGGGGAATTTAAAAAAAATGGGTTATCTTACCAGATAGTCCCTTCAGAATACCCATTTTCATCCACCCTATTAGAGAGTTTATAGAGGGGGGGGTCCTCTGTTTGGGATCCTCATTTCTTGGCCAGAGTGAGGAGCAGTTACATAGATTGTCTCTCTCTCTGGAGGACTTGTCCTGTCCTGCATTATACAGACAACTCATTGATATGAATGGGCACTGTGTAATGCTTAATCTCTCCTGTGGTGGCGCTGCAGGGAAATTGAACACTAAAAGGGGGTTTTACACTGGGTGATTATCGGTCAGACAATTGTTCGTATAACGCTCGTTGCCGATAATTTCCTGGTATAAACAGGGCAGCGATCAGCAGATGATCGAGCAAATGCTCAATCATCTGCTGGTCGTACCGTTTTAAAAAAAGTAAAATATTATCTTTGTTGGCTGCACATCTCCCTGTGTAAACATGGAGACGTGCTGCCAACATGATAATAATGTATGGGGACGAGCGATCGGAGTAACGACCGCTCGTACCCATACATAGCTCCGTGAGACAGGAGCAAACGAGCGTCAATCAACGATGTCTCGTTGATCGGCGCTCGCTGCACCAGCCAAATATCTGCCAGTGTAAAAGGCCCTTTACAGCCAGGTTTCCCACACATTACAGCTGATTACAGATTACAGCTGATTGCTGGGGGTCCCAGCAGGGGGACCCTTTCTGATCTGGTTGTTGTCAATGTACCCTTCTAACAAGTAGAGATTGTCCAACCCCTTTAGGACCTGGACTAGGTGGTCAAATTCAGATGGGGTCTGGTTTAGAAAACCCATTTTCATATACCCTATTAGAGAATTATGATTAATTACTGGGGGTGGGGGAGCACTATTCAGGTGCATCATCTATCAGTCCGGTTGTAGAGCAGATAAAAAGAATATCTCTCTCTCTCTTGGGGACCTCTAATGCATGTCCGTGCTTTACACCAACTGTCCATTGATTTCAATGTCCCCTGTAGTGGTACTGTGGGGAAATGTAACACTTGCTGGCAGGGTTCCACCATAGATTACAACTGATTACTTTACATTTACATCAGCCGAACAACCTATTGTTGGGAGACATTTCTAAGAAAAACGGATTGTTGAAAGAAAACTTTTCCGCTTTGGATCATTTCTATTGGTCAGAAAGGGTTCTTGACAATAAACTGATCGCAAAGTGTCCCCCAGCTGGGACCCCCAGCATTTAGTTTTAATCTATGGGGAAATCTGGCAGTAATTGTTCAATTTACCTTTAGCACCACCACAGGAGAAATTAAGTATTACACAGTGATCATTCAAACCAAAGTGTTCTCTGTGTAATACAGGACAGGACAGGTCCTCCACGGTGAAATGTTCTCTGTAACTGCTCTCCACTCTGACCAAGAGATGAGGATCCTGAACAGATGACCCCCTCTAGTAACTCGGAATTCCTTAATAGGGTGTAAGAAAATGGGCTTTCTAAACTTGACAACCCCTTTAAGTAACATAGAAGGTTGAAAACTTTGGTCTAAAAAAAACCATAAAGATGAGAAATGAGCAAATGGTTTATACACAAATCGATTTTGGTCCAAATTTCCCAAAAGTTTCAGATTCGGTCAAACCAAAACTTTTGGGGTTTGCAGTGCACGAATTGCGGCAAAATGGTAGCCTCTGGCCAGAAGAAGGAGTACATGACCTCAGGCGAGCTTCTCTATAATTTCTTGCAGGCCTTTCTGGCATGCACTGCAGTTATATACCCACACCTATATATGTTCCTGTCACTTTGACTCTACTAATGCTGGCTTTGCATTAAAGAGCTTAAAAGGGGTTGAATACCTTCCTACAAAACATCAGAGAGTCAGAACAGGGCAAGCCGGGCACTTGCGGTTCACTGCAAATTTATTCGGACTGAGATGAATCGGATCAAAATCAATCGATTTGATTGAATTGTACCCTAAACATATTTGTGGAAATTTGCTGATCTCTACTAAACATCCATCGTGGTCACATCTGGTGGTAGGGCATCTAAGCAAACTTAGTGAATTCATTAAGAAGTCTGAAGGACTCCTTCATTACAATGGGAAACTCAAGTCTTCACCGGAGTTTCCCTTTAATCACACACTGTAAGTCGACTCCATCTCTTCTAATACGTTAGCCTTCTATAATCTCAATGCTGTAAACACTGGTGATGCTGTCTACTTCATTTCAATTCCTTCAACTTTTTTTTTTTTTTATGTGGATATTAAATGAAGAGTCAATTCCTTCTTTTCCCTCTGTAGTGACAAGATTAAAAATTAAATTTATACATATTTCATTTCTACATAATAAAGCCTTTTTGCAAAAAAGAAAAAATACCACCGTTCCCCTAATTAAATCAGAGAATTGTGCCTGCAGCAATGTTACAGTGCTACAATTAGATGTCTGCCAGGAACCAGCCGTTTTAGGTCTAATACTCCTCTCCAGAATTCCCCACAAAATATGTTCCTAATCTTTTTCGGTGACACTGCTGAAAGCAGTCATTTCACTTTTTTTTAGGGTTGCAGAAAGGACATGTTATTGGGAATACCCACATGGGCTGCCTGTATATCGGCCTTTACAGACTTTTTTTTAAATTATTTGAAGTTAATACTACCTTAAATACACATTTTCCAGATGGTTTGTTAAGTTTTTCATGGTTAACACATGTACTCTTCACTCAACCAATGGCCTACAACTCCTATCCTCGGTATTACATTTATTACATTCACAGGACTTCTCTTGTGCTGCACCCATTCTGTGAAACGCACTGCCCCGGACCAGTAGACTTTCCCCTTAACATTTCCAATTTATAGCGTGCCTTGAAAAACATATTTTTCCAAGGAGGTTTATGACACAAACCATAGTCCATGGCCAATACACAACCCGACCTGGTCAAAGTTATCTCCAGTCCACTCAACTAGCTACCCTTGTCACTTCACTCTGCACTTTATATCCATGTTGGTTTGGATACTGACTGGGTGACGGGTTCATGCAACTTTATTTATATTCCCCTTGCCAACACAAATGGCTGGTCCCCTGGACAAAATTTGCACCATGTGACTACTCCCTTCCTATTTAGATTGTAAGCTCTTAAAGGGGTTGTCCAATCCTAAGAAATTAATGGCCTAACCTCAGGATCTGCCATCAATATTTGATTGGTCGGGGTCCGACTCCCTGTTTTGAAGGGGCTGCAGCACTCATATGAGAATATATGAGAAATGCTTCTCCTCCATTTCCTTTACTGCTCATACTGTGAATCGCCGATACTCTTGTTGCAGCGGTTGACAGTATTTCAGCCTACTCCCATTGAAGTGAACGGGAGAAGACTATAATACTGTGACTCAGACCCGACTGCTCAGATATTGATGGCCTATCCTGAGTATAGGCCATCAATTTCTTAGGACTGGACAACCCATTTAAGCACTGGGACCTCTCTTGTTTTGCTTTATAGTTTATTCAATTGTTTTCATTTTTTTATATTTTAATCTACTGTGGTCATACATTCATTAAGATGCTGACTTTTTATCAGGTTACTACTCTTTTTTTTTCTTCATAAAAAAATAATGAGATTTTCACAGCCCCTGCCTCACTGAATAGGAGTAATGATTATTCTTTAAGGTCACTTGCTAATTATCTCTGGAGAACATTACCCCTAGAGATGATAGCAAGTGCCATGCTGCCACGCAAAGTGGATCATCATAACTTAATAGAAGCATAACATTGAACAAAGTTGTCACAGCCCTGCCTCTATACTTATTAGTATCATTATACAGAATATTTTCTATGTAAGGTCACTTGCTAATTATCTCTGAAGCACTGGTTATGATGGCCCAAAACTGAAAACTAACGCATGTTGTCTGGAAAAAGTGAAATATTGTATATTACTAGAAGCATGTGTTGCTTTCAATTTTTACTGCTTTTATACAGATTATATATAGGAAGTGTTAGCGCTATGGAGGAAAGAGACAAAAGGAACAATAACAGAGGTGACAACTATTTACGGCAATAAAAAAGGACCAATCAGTGTTGTTTATATATATATATATATATATATATATATATATATATAAAACCGATGCTGAGCATGATGTCCAAAAAGTTGCTAGCTCAAAACTAGCCCATATTAAGAAAAATATTAGGCAGATATGAGCTAATTTCTCATTATGGTTGAATGTGATATGTTTGGGCGATTTGACTGGCTAGAAGATCTTTTATTACCCGCCGTAGGATAACAATCCAAAAATAGTGGATCAAAAATGATAAGATACCAGTTGAGTTGGGCCCAGGACTAGGTCTCCTGTTCCTATTGCAGAGCCGTGCGCAAGGAGCCTGTACATCGGCACACAGAGTCTCCATTGTACGGAGCTGTGCCACCACATTGTTCCTTAGATATTCTCCCCTAGAATCTTAGGACCTGCCCTTCCTCGGGATTTTATGCTTTGAAATATATAAAAGACGCATCTCACATTCACATTATTAGGTCTCATGCACATGCTAAAACAGTGTGCTTGGAGAATGTATGGTGCCGTGCTCGGTTCTGTATTACGAAGCCACATCTATAATGCCTCCATACACCAAAATTTCTAGGGGAATATACCTCCGTAATACAGTCTCTACTGGATCATGAAAATGGAGGCCTATGGTGGTACAGTATGGCCCCATAGACTTCTAAAACGGCTTGTTCATGGTCTTACTACATCTGTGTTCTTCGGCATAAATTCCTCACAAATGATCCAAATAGAGTACAAAGCATTTTGGAAGAACGCTATCAATATAGTCATCAAGAGCCGAAAGCGACCTGACGACACTTATCATAAATAATACAAGTCATTGAGGGAACATTCAATAATTCAGTTGCAACAAGTCATATAACTACAAGCATCGCATAGAGGAGTTCTTTGAATGTCCACCAGCTTGATCATTCGACCTTTGGAATTTTTTTAGATTTCCTTGGTAAACTATCACTCTTGGTATTGTCACTTGAAAAATAAAAACACTAAAAACATCTAACCCCTGTGTTTCCTTCCAAACACATAGAGTGGTTCTATTCCCAGATATTTTTTAAACTCTCAGCAAAAAGCAAAAAATAAGAGTAATATGCTTGTAAAGCGCTGTCATTTTGGTAGCAGCCTGAAAGCTCTCAGCTGTCAATCAGTGCAAACATTTAAGTGAGACACCTCAGGCTGATATTCTATCAACATCACTTTGTCAGCAAAGTCATCTACATTTCCTCAGGATTACCATGCATAACCAGTTCTGAGTAAAGATCGATGTGCGAGCCAGGGTTAGCCAGCTCGAGGAGAAGACCTTTAAACGAAGCCACAGTTGCAACAATCAGCAGATCAGGCACAAAGCCAGTAATGATAGAAAACGTAGATATCTATACCAGTCTTATACCCCTAGATTCAATAAGGAATTTTCTAAATATTTTCAAAGCTGTGGCTCTTATTATGCTCAACCGAACAATTGCTAACAGGATAACATGAGTGGACAGGTCACTGCCTCCCAAAAGACCAACACACTCCTCTTCTGCTGCTGTCGTCATTCCCATCAGGGGCTATAGAGGGTACAGAGGTGGCATTGGCCCAATGGCCTCTCTGCCACTTAAGAAGGCATCAGTATAATACATGACACATGGTAGGTGGGGAACCCTGTAACAGACTTTGCATTGGGGCCCAGGACCTACAAGTTAAACCTCTTATTCCCAATTGGCCCTTCACTTAATAATTATATATCATTCTACCATAATAATTTACATGATGTGATTGGCTACAAAATATTCTATTTGCTCCCATGAGGGCCTGTTCACATCAGCATTGCTTCCCGTTGAGGGGTTCCGTCTGAGCTTTCCGTCGGGGGAACCCCTCAACGGAAAGGCAAACGGAAACTTTAGCTTCCGTTTGCATCACCATTGATCTCACGGGTGACGGAAACTTTGCGAATGGTTTCCGTTTGTCCCCGTTGTGACAGGGTTACGTTGTTTTTGAAGGAATCAATAGAGCAGTCGACGGAACCCCTAAAACGGAAAGACAATGCTGATGTGAACACAGCCTTATTAGTAAAATTGAAGAAGCAAAACTTTATGACCTTTATTTTTTTACAAAAATTTCCAGGAAATGTAAGCGCCTTCTTAAAACTTGATACAGAGTCTTTTATTTTACTAATTCAAAGTAATAAACGACACTTTATGTACTTGTTATAGTCAATTCCAGGCTCACTTTCTCGGTCTGTTATGCAAGAAATAATGTTTATACTTGATGAACAATACAGGTCTATGTGGGTTCCGATATTTTTGAAATTGTTGGCAAGAGCTTGGTTTCTTAAAGGACGAGTTCCTCAATGTACAGTTACGTTTTTCTCTGCAGAAAAAAAACAAAAAACAAATTGTGATGAGAATTGTTGCCAAGTTTTTTTCTTTGTCCCGAAATTTCAAAGCGTTGGCCAGTTTTTTACTTTATAATCCCGTCTGGCATCCATCCAACATTGTATTAAAGTGAAAAGCAAGAAATGTGAATGAATAAAATATTTTCATGTTACAAGTTTTTCCATGTAACTGATAATCTCTTCTGGTTATCAGATCATTTCTCTTTCATTCATAAATGGATCGCAAACATTTAGTGAGAACGTTGAGTCTGTTTACAAAATTTACTCAACTAGTTAGTGGACTAGAGAAAAGTTTGACATGTTAATCCAAGAACTGGACACATCCTTGGAGATTAAGTAAATTCACTAAGCGACCATCTAAGGAGAAACATAAACCATCTAAGGAGAAACATTGAAAAGCCTGAAGATTGTTTTGAACTACGACCAGGTTGCAGAGGTCACAGTTCCATTCTACTGTCTTGGACCATGAAGGTCCCCCATTCTGTACTGCTCATTTTTTTTTTTGCAGGTCCATTCTACTTGGCTTGAGACGAACAAAGCTAAATATATGTTGAGCTTCGATGGCAGATGTATTTAAAACCATTTCCTTCTACCAAAAATTGTCCATGTTTCTTAATGAATAGGTTAGGATTAGAGATGAATGAATCAATTCTACACTAATCAAATTCAGTTTGAGAGGCCAAAAAGCTTTGAATTCAGTGAAATCCAAAACTTTTCCAAACCAAAAATCTTGGCAAAATGGCAACTGCCAGTGCTCACTTACTAATACATAGTTATTAGAAGATCAGCGCAGATGTCTTCCTCTAGAATTTGCTTGTTTCCCTTGCAGTGAGCAGGGTTATTTGATGGAGGTCACTGATGGATGTGCCTAATAAGATGCCCCTTCATCAGAGGACATGTTCCGAATGGGAGCGCCGTACAGTCCGTGGAGAAAGCTGTAGTAACAACGGTGCAGCGTTTCCAGAGGAAGACATCGGTGCTGGTCCTAGATGACATCAGGGAGTCAAACGTGAGTTTTAAGAGCCATCGAGGCACTTGAGAAGATTCATGTACTTGGATTCAAGAACAAATTCTGAGTAGATACAAGGGAGTCCACGTTCATCATCTCTTGCCTTGGAGGACCCAGCGTGTCCATGCATTACACAGACAGCCAATTGATTTCAATTGGAACTGTGTAATTCCTCATTTCACCTGTGGTAGTGCTGCAGGTGAATTGAACACTTGCTGGAACTTTACAGATAATTGCTGAAGGTCCCATCAGCTTATTGTCAAAGGACCTTTCCAATAAATAGACAACCCCTTTAAAGGATGTCATTGCTTTAAACAACCGCTTTTAATTTAGACTTGGAGTAAATACGATCATGGAGGGGTTCTGTATCTGGCAACTGAAAGGTAACTGCAATGCAAATGCTTTTTTTTTGTTCAACAAATGCTAGTGGCCCTGATCTAGCAATGCCTGTCTATAACTAATAAATTGGGGCCCTGATGAAGAAGGATCCTACTCTGTTACTTAAACTTGACTTAAAAATCACTCCAGGCAAAATAATACTATGTATTCTGCTGAGCACAGGGCCGGAGGGGCGGTGTATTTTATAGGGATTCAAAAACATCAAAGAGAGAAGCCCTGTGTCATGCTCCGCCCCCTCAGGCCCTGCACTAGGAATAGCACAGTGTTTTTCTTAGTGTTCCTTTAATAAGGAATTTTACAAGCTTTTTTTTTCATATCAGAGAACCTCTCCGAAAGGTTATGCCGTTGAATTTTTTCATGCATCAAAAAACTTGGCATTGAAGGAACAATACAAAAATACATAAAAAAATATATTTTTGGTATGAAGTGTCTTAACTTTAAACTCTTAGCTGCGTGTGGTATTACCCCAATTTTTTAAGCACGAAGATATATCCCAAAATCCTAATACAAAAAAGAAAGAAAATCCAAGAATTAAAAAAAAATCAGTGTACCAGCAAACACAAAGAGAGATAACTCACAGCTCATTTGAATTCTTCTACAGCTGAAATGAATATTTAACCAACCGTGTCGTTTCTAAGTATTGCCTGCAGTGAATCCTGACCGGATCGTGTGCCTCTGTATCCCTGCTTTATCCTCGTCTGCTATAAACTCGACAGAACTTTTTGTTTACTAAAAAAGCCAACTAAACTTATTGCTTTCCTCTGTTCGCACTGACACATCATGATAAAGTCTTGTAATAAAATGTAATTGCTTCTGTTTAATAAAGACTCCTAATTGATGTCTTATGATGAAGAGGGGATGCAGTTTTTGTAACATTTCCGGAGATATAATTAAATGGAGATAGGAAAAAGTGGACAAAAACGTTTTCCATAATAATGGTTCACGGTATTTAACTAATTAAAAAATAATATAATTAACTTTTTGAAAGTTGTCAAATTTAGGCGGTCCCTATGGATGAATTAATTCCAATTAAAGACAATTAGGAACTAAGAAATATTCAATAGCATGATATATTTGTGCCCCCTGGCCCATATGGGCGTTGACCATGCAAGGGAGTCTACTATGGAGGGTTGGCACCATAGTAAAATACAATTATGTCAACCATTCTACTATTGGTATATTTTCGCCTACTGAACTGTGTGTGAGTAGACCAGGCATCGGTGGTTCATTATGTAGGGACGCTATTTAGGGTAACCTCCAGGTGCCTTCTTCACTGGCCTCCAAGCCGAAGGTTTCATGCAAACCAGTCCCAAAGCATGAATGCCCTTAACGAACTGCTACTCCAACCCCCAATATCAATAGCTCAATATATGGTGGGTTACCTCAAAGGCATATGCACCATAGAGGCAGCCCTGGAGGCTGTTATGGGGTTCCCAGGAGAGAGGGGGTCCAATGCAGGTTGGTCTCATCCCCATTTTTCTGGCTGGTGAGAGTCTGCACAGGGAATGTGGACTACACAGATGATTTAATATTAACAAACAAGAAAGTGGAAAACATACTCAATTCAGGAAAACGGGATCGGGGCAATGGGATTCCAGTAGAGCACCCCCTTATGTCTCCCTATCATTCATGAAATTCATTAGCTCAGTCCCTTACGTGTAATCTTATAGACAGTAGGATGCTGCTTATAAGGTGACAGCGAGAGCCTTATCCGGTGGGCCCCAGGGCAACTGCACAGGTTGCACATATGATATGTCCGCTCTTGCTGCCTCCCCTCTCTAAGGGCCCTATAACAGTCTCTTGGGCTGCCTCTAAGGTGTGTACGCCCTTGCTATGGAGCCTTGTATGTGATAAAAGAAGATAAGTGCAGGGACTAGGTGGGGAGTAATAAGGGTTAAGGGCCTTTAGCAGTTTCTAAGGGTTTAAAGAAGGGTACCTTGTAGCCTTGAAGTCCTAATTTTGGTGGGTGACCTCGGGTTTCCTAATGTCCTTGTTTGCTAGCAATGAACTTCTTGCAAAGATGAGAGTCCTATAGCTAATAAAAAAGGATTTAGGACCAACCAGTGCCGTTCCTCCTCTCTCCAAGGGCCCCGTAGCAGCCGTATGGTCTGCCTTTATGGTATATACACCTTTGCATCAGTGTTAAGGGGCTTGTGCGTAAAAAGAAAAGCATGGCTGCTTTATTTTTCAAAATCAAGTCCACGGGTTGTGTCTGGTATTGCAGCAAAGCTCCATTGAAGTGAATATGGCCAAGCTGTAATACCACACACAACCTGTGTACAGGAGTGGTGCTGTCAGTCATGTTTTACTAACCCCGGATGGCCCCTTTAATATCAGTTGTGAGTACATTTTCTCTATACCGTCACTGTTATCAACTGTTACCTCAATATCTTTAATGATATTTTTATCAGTTTCTTCTAAATGTTTTGAAACTATTGGCCTGCCGCATTTTAATTCATTTTGTATTTCATAAAAGAAAGGAAACATACAAAACACTTCATCCAAAAACATGCTATAATTACTTTATTTTCAAAGATAACAACAAACTAAAGTACAAAACCTGATTACAATAAATTATGCATTGTTATGGCCTCAGACATGCGGCATCGCGAACAAGTAGTAACGTTCCTGAATGCCACTTTAATCACTTTTCAAAGCAAAGAGTGTCATGCAACAGCATCTTGGTTTCTTCTATTGCAGAGTCATGACATTGGGAATTTACCAACTTCATTTTAATTTATTTTGCTTTTTATTTATTTCTATGTTTATTCATTTTAATTATTTCATTTTTACATTTTGCTGTGTCTTAAAGGGTACTCGTCAGTAGGTTCCATACTATATTTGCTTTGCTTTGTATAAGGTCATTAAAAAGAATGTTTTATGCATTTAATTTTAGTTTTATTCGTTAGATGTAAATCTGTAGATATTTTATAGATATTTCAATTTTTTTTAGTAAAACTTCCCTATGGGCGGTCAAATTGAAGGCACACACTTCCTCCCTGCGCTGTCCGTATAAGCAGTACAGCCTGGTGTGTGTGCTTTATGGCAGCTGTAATAAATGTGAGTTTCCAGGAAGGGATAGAGTACAGCCCCTCCCCCAGAGAGTGGCTGGTGAGCTGCATACAGAGCATTTTCTTTATGTACAGTGTATAGTGTGACTTTCCTGCCTTATCTAGGCCTCCAGCAGTACAATAGAATCACTCACCCTCTAATGATATTGAGATGGCTTTGCTCATTCTGTCACAGTCTATACAGCAAAGCTTCACAGAAGAAAAATATCAACACATATATCTTTTTAAGCAGAAGAAAACTCTTCTGCTTAAACATGTAATGCTTAATATCACCCACTGGGCAGGTAGGCAGCTACTTCCTCTATAGAAATATGCAGGAAAGCGGCTGCCCAGGATCTAGCAGAACTATAAGGGGTTGTACCAAGAAAGGACTCAAGAAAGAAATCGTAGAAGAGGAAATGACAGGAGAACAGGATTCCATAGGACCCCCTTTTTTTTTACTTTTTATTTATGAATAATGGTCAGACTATGTTAGGGGACTAGATCTGGAACTGGTTTAATGCTCATTTGCACTAAAATGGGAAATCAAAATTTTGGGGGTTCCCAAGTGTAACAGGAGTGGATCTCCAACATCTACCAAAGCCTATTGTACAGGTATAATGTTTAGTGTAGGGACCCATCAAAATAAGGTTATCTTGTCGTGAAGGCCTCATTTATCAAGAAAACCTGACCTTGTTGTCCATAGCAACCAATCACAGCGCAGCTTTCATTTTGGCATATATCTGGCCTGTGATAATCTATTGGCAAATACGTTGGGTAAATTTCCTATTGTATATTACTTTTTTTTGGGCCTTATTTTTCCAAAACTGTCCTTGTTGCCCAGAGCAACCAATCAGAGCCCAGCTTTTAAATTCTAAATGGCTCTGAAAACATGAAAGCTGCTTTGTGACTGGTTGCTATTGGCAACAAGGCCAATTTTTCTGTTCAGCTATCCATACACTTTAGATAACTGTCGGTCAGTAGCTCAACAATCGAGTTTGCAGGGGGTGTGACCGTGTTTGGGGACGGAGAGGCACCGGATTACCTCAGGCTGCAACATCAGGCTGTGTCACAGTACATACAAGGTCCTAACGCCGGGCAGTGTCAGGACGGTGTGCGCTGCGTTGCATATAACGTCTTGGCGCTGGCCGGCATCAGTATGCGCTGCGGTATAGCCTGATGTGGCAGTCTAAGGCAATCCAGGGTGGTCCTCCTGCGGACAAGAGAAGATGGGTGCTGTCAGTAATTTTTTTTTCGCATGCACAATCTATGGGGTCCGATTTAGGGTAGCTGACATGGGGCCGGGCACAATCTTAGTACCCCTGGCTGTTGGTCAAACACTCATTTGGTTGACAGCTGTTCCTCACGACTTGACCATAAACATTCATGCTCGGCGAACGTGCATTCTTGTTTCAATGGGGAGAGGAGAATAAGATGCTGCTACTAAACACCTCTGGCAGCGGCTCACCTACACGGGAAAACAGGATCGGGCATGTTGAAAGTCAACATGCCTGATCCTTCTATCCCCCAAAATCTGCTGTCGGGGGAGAAATGGAAGTCCCCCACACACAATAGTTAGCCGATCCTCTCGTACGGGTCAAACTATATTTTATCTAATGCGTATGGCCAGCTTTAGACAGTTTTTGAGAAATGAGCCCTAACATTGACCCCAATCGTGACCCTGGCCTGACCTTGATGGGCCGATGACATCCGGAGGGCTATGATGGCCCTCCCTTCACTTAACTCACCATTTCACAAAACTGATTTGTTTCTTTTTTTGGTTAGTTTCACACGCAATGAGTAAAGCGGTTTCCGGTGTAAAAACACTAATTTCAGTCAATTTACATTCTGAATGATAACATTTTAAGTACACAATTAAAAATGAAGTGTCCTTTTTTCTAACTCACAGAAGACACGAGTAAATAAAATCACGAGGAAGATAAATGAAATCCCAGCTCGCTTTAAAAATACAGATTTGGATGAATGATAAGAATTTCAGCTGTTGCCAAAAATCCCTACGTTCAAGGTCATATATATTTCACTATGTACTTGTATATTATAAGCTACTTTTAAAGAGCACTTACCCCTAAAATGAAAAAAATAAATAGGCAAATAATAAGTCGTGCAGTCATCTTGCTGTGTGATAAAGTCTTTTTACACTCTCTTCAGATATTTCCAAGTTTTCTTGATTTAATGCAAGGGTAACAGGTGCTTAGTGACCACCAAGGGCCTCCATAGGGGATGTCACCAGACTTTTGACAGACCGTAATTGCCGTATTCATATAAATTATTATGCAGAGTAACACCTTCTTTCACCTACAGCTTTACTTGTGTAATTGTCAGTTTTTACTGCAATTCTTGCATTTTATTCATGAACCAGAAAGCTCAGCATGAGCAATATTGTAATTGTGAGGATAGAAGAATGTTTGAAACTGACTTCTAAAGAAGTAAAATCTCTTAAACACGTCATAACTTGCTTTTCCAGATACAAGTGTGACCTTTTTGTTGTTGACATTTTTGGGATAAGAATTGTTTTTGTGTTTTATGAAGCCATACTTCCAGATTTTCTCCAGAGTAATAACTCATATAGAAGACAGATTTAAGGATAAAGAGGATATTTCCCTAAAGTAAAACAAACACCTCCAGTAAATTCCAGGTTCTTCAGGTCCCTCTTTTGTCAAGTTATTAAAAAGTTTGTCCTGACATGTCTTCATTATACCTGTTTCCAGGAGAACTGGGTGACAACTTTTGTTGCTGCTGTTGCCAGTCCCATAGAGATTGTCACCCAGATTTTTTAAAGTAAATGTCCATCCTTGAACACTATTTTGTTTCATTTTTAATGTGAATTGGTTCAACATTTTGTGACCTGCAGCCACCACTAGAGGGAGCTAAGGAGCTTACATTAAACTCAATAATAAAGCAGTATGCAGTAAGCTCCCAAGCTCCCCCTAGTGTTAGCTAAAGCCAGCCAAAATTTTAGCATTTTAATTTTAAGAGGACCTAGCACCTCTCCTTATGTGTCTATTTTAGTAAATACTTGTATGCCTCATGAAAAAAAAAACAATTCTAATTGTCTTAGACTCTGCATTGTGTTATTCCTCTGTTATTCATCCTATAAATTTATGAATAAATTGACACATGGGTGTTCCAATTTCTCTTGTCCTAGGGGCGTGCCTCTACACAGATACAAACTGTGATGGTGATTGGAACTTTGTCAGTCTGTGTAGGGACACCCCCCCCCCCCCCCAACTGGTAACACCCAATTCTCAATGTATTCATATATTTCTAGGAGGAATAACAGAGGAAAGGCACAACATAGAGTTCTAAGAAAAGATGCTCCAGAATCGTAATTTCATGGGGAATACAATTATTTCGTAAAACAGACATGTCAGGGGGAGAGACGGGTACACATTAACTCTATGTCAATGCAGGGAGCTCTGAATCAGAGGACCACAGTAGGAGCTGTAATGGCAGCTATATTGGATGGCACCCAGATTTCCCAGATACAGATATAACTAAGAACGAATAAATAGGATTTTTTTTAAAATGTATTCTTATTCTAGAGAGAAATTAGTTTTTTGTATTTTATAGGTAATCACTTTAAATGTTCTATGGAACCGGAAATAAAACTTTAATATCCTGTGATTTATAAAACTTTCCAGACTTTTTGAAAACTTTTTTCCAATTTTCAATTTTTAGCACAATACTTTGAGAGACGTCCACACATTTCACTGCACAGTTCCGAAAGATTCTAATTGTTAGAGAAATACTATATTCCCGTATGGCGCACACAGCACATTAGCTCATGACAATAGATGAAAACTATAGTTGAACAAATCCTAGTTAATATTGGTCAGTTTGTGCCTGATACCTAATTGAGAGCTTATATTTTTTTCCACCACAATCCCCTGGGCACTGTTTCATCTTCAAAGCCTGAGCCAAGGAAATTCATGTCTTCAAGTTGTCTGCGGGCTGTTTTTTTTTTTTCCAGTTTTCCATCTTGGCTCATTTGAACAATCCTATTAATCCCCAGTCAAGTGCATGCATGCAAAGCCTTGATGAAAGAAAGCAAGTGTGTAATAAAGAATAGTAGCTGGCCGTGTTAATGCAACTCTGCTGAGCTGAATTCCTAGTGCGTCTTTTTAACCAGCTGAATTCTTAAGGGGGTTTACATTGGGCAATTATCGGGCAAACGATCGTTCATAGAACGCTCGTTGCCGATGATTTCCCTGTGTAAACAGGGCAGCGATCAGCAGATGAACGAGCAAACGCTCGATCATCTGCTGATCGTATCGTTTTAAAAAAGTTAAATATTATCGTTGTCGGCAGCACATCTTGGTATGTAAACAGGGAGACGTGCTGCCGACATGATAATAATGTATGGGGACGAGCGATCGGAGTAACGACCGCTCGTTCCCATCCATAGCTGTCTCGTTGATCGGCGCTCGCTTCACAAGCCAAAATTGGCCAGTGTAATGGGGCCTTTAAAGACATCCTTGATAACACCCCCCCCCCCTATTTCTAGAACTTCTCCATATCAACTATGGTGGTATCAGTCAAGCATGCATGTCAATCACTCGACTCATGTTGTCTTAAGGTGTCACTCACAAGACGTCTCATTGAAGGCAATGCTCTTATTGACTTGTAGACTAGACTTCTTCCACTGCTTACATTCGGAAGAGACACTCATTACAACTCTTGCTGAATGGTCTTCTTGTTACAAATCCTTTAATGGGTTCATGTCAACAAAGAAATTACCCCGAGGTCTCAACATTGAACTTTAAAGAAGTCAACAAGTATTTTGTTCTGAAGTGACTTGTACAAACAGATTTAGCTTCTCTACTTCATCTGGTCTGACCGCCACATTGTCAAGATCGGGAGGATCATCGTCAACCTTTCATAATTGTTGCACAAAGGATTATATGTAAAATTCAGGTATTTCTTATGATTCATTGACCTGTTAGCTTTGTTCTGGTTATGTCTTATTAAACCTCAGGGCTTAGGGCTTGGTCAATGTTTTTGTTCCACGTCAAGTCATATACTATGTAACTTGGCTTATTTATGTTCCCACTGGATTATAGTAACTGGACTAAAATATCTATTCTGGTTAATGGAGTTCTTCATGATGGCCTAAGTCAACAATCTGGTCTCCTCTCGATACAAGGTCTTCTTGAAAGTATTGCTATAGTATGCTTATGATGATATGGATCTACAGATTCAGCAGACTTGTCTGTTTTGTGCACTGTGAGATAGCTCAGTAGGTGATATCATGATAAGGTTCACCTTCACATATCTTCTGACATGTCATACCTTCTTAGGCTGCATTCAGACGAGCGTAGCTAACCTTGGACTTGAAAAACTGATGCTTATCACTTCCGAGGTGCACCCGTGCTGGGCGCGTTGTCACAGATCCCCCATAGACTAGAGTTTATGGAGGGATGCGTGACACGCAGCAAAATAGGACATGTCCTATAATTTCACGGACCCTTCACATGTTACGTTGAACGGCCCCATTGAAGTACATGAGTCCGTGTGACAGCCGTTGTTTTAATGGCCGTCAGACGGACTACATATACACTCGTCTGAATGAGCCATTAAAGACATGTCAGAACAGAGGTAAAACTATAAAAGGTGCAGGTCCTGTTCCTGAGGGTCCCCAAAGACATGGTACCATGGCCACATCAGAGGCCATCAGAACAATACATGGGATATGGCTGCTGGGCTATTGAGATACAGATTTTGTCTCGGAAGATATTTATCGGTAGGGTCTATGAGCTGAAACTCTCATCACTCGCTAGAATGAAGGGACCCAAGAAGATCAATGTTCAGATACCAGCTAACTTGAATGGCAATAGTTAGGATGGTGGTTGAGATCCACATAATTTCCTTACGTCGAATTGCCGGAGTGCAAAACGGGAAGGCACAGAAGATCTGCAGGGTTTTTGCCTAAAACGCTCCTTAGATATGAGAGGGAGAGAAAGAGATAAAAAGAGAGAGAAAGAGATAGAGAGAGAAAGAAAGAAGGAAAGAAAGAAAGAAAGAAAGAAAGAAAGAAAGAAAGAAAGAAAGAAAGAAAGAAAGAAAGAAAGAAAGAAAGAAAGAAAGAGAGAGAAAGAAAAGGAAAGAGAGAGATGATAGATAGATAGATGGATAGATAGATGATAGATAGATAGATAGATAGATAGATAGA
Source organism: Rhinoderma darwinii (assembly GCF_050947455.1). NCBI lineage: Eukaryota > Metazoa > Chordata > Amphibia > Anura > Rhinodermatidae > Rhinoderma > Rhinoderma darwinii. The sequence goes on along the minus strand of NC_134698.1, from coordinate 74,715,773 downwards.
TAGATAGATAGATAGATAGATAGATAGATAGATAGATAGATAGATAGATAGATAGATAGATAGATAGATGTAGCAATTACTCACCCCCGATGGCCGCGGCCATGAATCTGTGCGCGCTGGCCCGCATCTCATCCCCCGGAGACGCCTACGCTTACTTCCGCTCCGTTCTGCTGTGTCCCGTAGGGTGCGCGCGCACGCTCGTGCCCGGCCTTAAAGGGCCAGCACATGAAAATAATCATCAATTAACCCATGATCACCCTGGACTATAAGAAGGGCTCTGCCCCTTCACTCATTGCCTGAGCATTGTTGTGTTTACCCATGTTAGTCTTGCAAATGGTCCCTTAGTGTTATCCTGTTCCCAGTGTTCCCGTACCTGCTACCTGCTACCTGTATCCTGTATCCCGTGCTACCGTTGTTCCTGTGCCTTAGAAAGTTGGAGTCGTGTTGTGCCATCGGTCACGCCTGCTGTGTTACACTACACCTGCTGCCAAGGTCCCATCTGAGCCTAGCCATTACTACTGTCTGAACTGCTACAGGTACCCTTGTGCTTGGACTTTATATACATTGACTTGGTACACTGTTTGGCCAGCTGCTGTCCTGCTATGGCGGTATGGCCAGGTGTGTCCACATACCCACAGATCGTGATAGATAGATAGATAGATAGATAGATAGATAGATAGATAGATAGATAGATAGAGGAATTTCAGTAAAAAAACATAAAACATGTTGTTAAGGATCTGCCAGGCACAGCTTCTGTATCCACACCCATAGGTAATCAGTCTGCACCTGCTTCTATGTCTGTGAGACTGACTCCATTTTCCACCACTCAGGATGGCAGGCTTAGGAGTGGGAGAGCCTATCACAGCCTGGCCAGACGCAGCTAGCTCCCGCCCTCTGTCTATTTATACCTGCCTTTCCTGTTCCTCCTTGCTTGTGATTCTTCTCTGTTGGTTTCCTGACCCTGCTGCAGGTTCTTGAACTACTTGTCCCTGCTTCATATTGACCCTGGCTTACTGACTACTCTCCTGCTCTGCGTTTGGTACCTGGTACACTCCTGGTTTGACTCGGCTTGTTCACTACTCTCCTACTCTGCGTTTGGCACCTCGCACTCTCCTGGTTTGACTCGGCTCGTTTACTACTCTTGTTGCTCACGGTGTTGCCGTGGGCAACTGCACCGTTTCCGTTTGTTCTGTGTTTCCTTGTTTGGTTGTCTGTCGTGCACTTACTGAGTGTAGGGACCGTCGCCCAGTTGTACCCCGTCGCCTAGGGCGGGTCGTTGCAAGTAGGCAGGGACTAAGTGGCGGGTAGATTAGGGCTCACTTGTCTGTTTCCCTATCCCTGTCATTACACATGTACTAAATAAATTGTATTTCTCTAGACATGTCAAAAAGTATATTTTTAGAACTATAAGCCAAAACCACACACATACCACATACCATGCTGCCAATTCTTCTGTAAAATAAAACAAAATGGAAAACTTAAATAAAACATACCCCTGATTTAAAAACATATTGTGTTATTAATTATCATTCGTGTTTTATTGAGATATCATTCTGAAGAATTATAATGATGTTCCTTTGACCATTACCTTTGCTGCCTTAAAACCATTGACAACGACCACGCTGAAAAATTTTTCACACTTTACAGGTCAACCAAGCATGGCAGACAAATGGGCTTGTATAAAAGTGATTTACTTAAGGCAGCTACTGCTACTGACAGACAGTGATGGGGCTAGATTTATAAATGGGCCCTTTATATATACATATATATATATATATATATATATATATATATATATATATAGCATCAGAATCTCATATATATATAGCCAATTTTGCTTTTTATTTTCCATTGCTTATACATGACCAGAATATTATAATCTTTCACTGGAAAAGGAAAATAATTAAAAAAAACTATGTATATATATATATATATATATATATATATATATATATATATATATATATATATATATATTTATATAATGTAATACTGAAATTATTTACAGTTATAATAAATTATTGGATGTATGTGTTAAAATTATTCCACACAAATTGTAACGTTTCTCCTATTGTCAATGACAAAAATGTGTTTTTGCGGTAAAATAAACAAAACAAAAACACTTGTAGCTTGTCACAGCCACACCCATGTTTCACATTGAAATGTTGTCACAGCCACACCCATGTTTCACACTGGTAGATTAGCCAAACGCCTGCATGCAACCACATCTTATTGTTTGTCCAGTGCCCTAAAATCTGGTACTGAAGGCTGAGGATGATATGGGTGTGAGGATATTTTCATGTGTCCTCTTCTCCCCCTCCCCACTATACATTTTTGAAGGTATGTCTGAACTCACTAATATATGGCACCCATAGAAGTCTTTGGACTCATACTGTACCTGTATGCCTCTTTGGCATGTCATATTACGGAGGTATTCCGCTTTAGGAGGATTACTTCTAGGGGAGAATATTATGCGGAGGCATGTGTATGAGGCCTAGGTATAAAAGGAGGTAAGGGACTATTGTAGATGTTCAAATGGACTCCACAAAAGGTGTAAATCTTTTACTTCTGTCTCAGGTTATTATGCAATAATATTCCAAGCCTCCTGTGAAAAGAGATTTCGTGCCCCCACAACACATTCTGTCTGTACGCTGACAATTTGTTGATATCGAAGGGACGAGAGGTCTTAGGGCAACCAATCACGTGTTATTTTTCCAGAAATGATACCACTGATAGGATATGTCTGGTATTCCATTTCACTTGAATGGGGATAAGCTGCAATACCAGAAGCAACCTATAGACAATAGTGGTGCTATTTCTAAAAAATAAAAACTGACCCTATTTTACAATCCTGAACAACCCCTTTAAGTCAGACAGACGCATAGAATCTCATTTTGTTTTTGCCTTCACTAAAAGCTGGTAGGCATGAGATTGACGCCTGTATATCACTGTCCCTCTTGTCAGGGTAGGTAATGAGTCCCATTGTGTCTTGTAGGGAAAGAATGGCAAATGACCTTCAGAACATTCTTCTTCTATCAGTCCAATATGGAGAAAAGCCCAATGAAGGCAACAAGTCAGATTATTCTTTCTGAGGACAAGGCTTGAGAAGAACTGCAGCTCTTGACCTGAAGGAGAAACTGGTACCGGTGGAGGACAAGCTAAGACCATGCCATTTATTATGTTGTAGATGGGTGATTTCCCAGGTTAACGAGAAAATTAATGATATATGAAGAGAAGGCAAAGGTGAAAGATCGGGATCTATCTTGATGATCAATTTAGGTTATTACAGCGGCGCAGCTGAAATTGTGACTAGCTTCAGATTGGACATATTAGCGGAGAATATGATCATAACTGGTCTACAGGCAAAAAAGACCTTTCCGAGCATAGAAATCAAGAGTTATTCTAGCTGACCATTGCCCTGCATTACTGAGGAGTATATATGAAACACAAATACAATACGTGTGCAAAAAAAATCCAGTAGATACCAATGCATCATGTTATTCATATATTTTATACACTGAAGACGCCACCACCACCCAAAAAAACTAAAAACACACGTAAGTGTAAGATATAGTAATGAGGAAAATATCGCCATATTGTCAACCAGATTTAGTAGATTCTCGAATGGAAGATCTGGATGAAAAACAAATTATGCTTTGAGTTCCAGATAGTACCATTCACATCACATGGTTAGTACTGTAGGATCGGCTTATTGACCATGTGATTGGCTCAAAGCTTCACCTGACTAATAGAACGGTTCTTCTCTACCTGGGTGTATTAGGGCAAACCAGTTGTAGGTTCGAGGGAGGACATGATGGGAGGTTCAGGGGTAGGAGAGGAACAATGTGTATGTTGGCAGTAAGAAAGAGGAGAAAAGCAGTATCAGGGATATGTAAATATTCCATGACTGCCGGATTAGACATGGCAGGTGGAGGGTGAGTGCATTATCATAGTCCTATGGAGAGTGTTTGGTGAAGTGTTGAGGCCCGGGTCTCATTTAAGAGTCATCCTTAGTAATGACTGATGGGAGGCTTTCGGTGGTTAGCAGAATGGATGACCAGGTTGGGTGGCCTCCTGTTGACTCCCTTTGTTTTTGTATTATGTTTATCTGGTGTTATTTTATGTTTTATACTATGACTGCTTTGACAAAAAAAACAACTTAATTGAAAATATGAAGCAGTTGGGAGAGTGTTATCAATTATGGGGTCCAGCACTAAGATGAGTTTTTGTTTTTTAATTAAAATTGAAAGAAGTAGACCAATGTAGTATAGACGGCTGTCAGATATTTTTGAGGCACCTACTCTTAGGAGGAACATGAGGTTAACCATGTTGGAACTACCAATTGACTCCACCTGAGAAGAAGCATGTTAACCGGGGGATTGACGATGCAGTCCAAAAAGTATTTCAGCCTTTACTTTAATTACCTAATGTGCATGTTTGGCTTTACAAAATCGATAGTAACTTTTTGTAAGTAGACTATATTCACTTCACATAAGGTTGTCTCATCAAAATAACCCCTTTCCATGGGCCCTATTAGGGCAAATGGACACCATACAAGGGAGTCCGTTGCAGGGGAATGTATGTCCAGGGATACCAGCTGGACGCATTGAGATCATCTGATCACCGTGATAATCAGGCATGGAGACACCAAAATAGAATACACCTCCCTAAACATCCCCTAAGTTATCTATCTTTTTCTCGTCTTGCTCCATCACCCAGGGTCACCATATTTTTTTTTTTTAAATTACAATATTTATGTTTTTATTCGTTGTTTTTATGTTACTATCTGACAACAGTAGAGCAAATGTGTTCTTCATATCCAGCCAGAGTGAGTCCGAGCCAGTAGTTCATTCACTGGAACTGAGATATGAGTATCATCCATGAAATGTATACATTGGTATAGGTCTATGAACTGCGGGATTTCAAGGAAATACCTTAGGACCAACTCTTTTCTTCTAGTTGTTATTATTTATCTTCTTTGTCGTCCTCCTTTCATTTTTCTCACCTTTTATGTTTCGCTTTCTCCGTCTTGCTGCCCTTTATTGACATAATCTTGTCCGTGTTGTCTAATTTCGCTGATATTTCGAACATCTTTTACTCTGTGTTCTCTAATTGACTACCTTATAGCCTTGCTTCCAATGCTTCCTGTCAGCTGCGCTTCCCCATTAATATATTGTTGCTCGTACAGTAAATATGTTTTAGTTTAATTTTTTATCAATTTATTACACTGCTAAAAATAAAATTTATTTCAATATTTTTCTTAACATTACTAATATAATTTTTTTATATTTTTTTTTACTCTCCCATGCTATCTCTATTTGATCCACAATAACTTTTGCTACTTTGACTGCATCAATTTTTTATTATTATTATTTACATTTTTATTGTTATAATTTTAAATTGAAAAAAAATATATATATTTTCAAATGGAATTTGGAAAAATAAAACATTGAAACTTTTTTCTTCATGGTTGTAGAATATTATTGCCGACAGGACAAATGCACCTTAACATTTTACAAAAGTACATAAGGTTTATAAGGATTCTATGAATGCGTATTCGTTTTGTTTTTTTTAATAGAAATTTATTTTATGTTGAGGTTTCTTTAGGTTCCATTTGTTTCAACACAAACCTTCAAATCCATATTTGTGTGGCCAAATTTCAAAATCACTTCAAATGTCTAGATGAAAAAACTATTTTAGCCCTAATATAAAAATTGAGGTTGGAGATTTTCCTTTTTATTCCCTAATTTGGTTAGTTCAGATTATTTACCAAAGTACCAGGATCCCTTAACTCGGAGGAAACGACCAAGAAAAAACATGTTGTTTGATATTTGGGCCCATTACCATTTGACGTCATAAAAATAACTAAATGAATAAGTAAAACAAATATTTGGAAAGACTAAAAAGACAACACTCAACCTTAAGGGGCAGTTCACACAGTGTTTTTATGGTAGAAAATTTCTGGCTCTAAATTCCTTTAGGATTTTTTAGACAGATTTTGGGATGCCAGCGCTTTTTTTTGCCGCGTTTTTTTTTTTGGACATTTGAATCTAATGTAAAAAAACCTGCAAAAAAACCTTTTTCTCGGCCTCTCATTGATTTCAGTGGAAGGTCAGAATGCTGAAACCGCTCCAATATAAAGCATGGTAAAAGCCGCTCTGGAAAAACAAGGCCCGGCCTCCCATTGAAATCAATATGGGGAGATTAGAGGCGTTTTTTGGCGCTGATTCCAACACGTTTTCTGCATCAAAATAAGCTCCAAAAAACGATGTGCGAACTAAAGAGGCTGACAGGGTTTTTATTCCTTGGTTCTTTCTGGTCAATGAAGAGTGACAGGCATATAGACATTCAGAAGTTTTATATCTATGCATCTCTATGTACAGTCCTTGCATTGAAGCCCACCCTTGTTTCTACAGAATATATATATATATATATATATATATATATATATATATATATATATATACACTACCGTTCAAAAGTTTGGGGTCACCCAGACAATTTTGTGTTTTCCATGAAAACTCACACTTATATTTATCAAATGAGTTGCAAAATGACTAGAAAATATAGTCAAGACATTGACAAGGTTAGAAATAATGATTTTTATTTCAAATAATAATTTTCTCCTTCAAACTTTGCTTTCGTCTTGGAATGCTCCATTTGCAGCAATTCCAGCATTGCAGACCTTTGGCATTCGAGCTGTTAATTTGCTGAGGTAATCGGGAGACATTTCCCCCCATTCTTCCAGAAGCCCCTCCCACAAGTTGGATTGGCTTGATGGGCACTTCTTGCGTACCATACGGTCAAGCTGCTCCCACAACAGCTCTATGGGGTTGAGATCTGGTGACTGCGCTGGCCACTCCATTACAGATAGAATACCAGCTGCCGGCTTCTTCCCTAAATAGTTCTTGCATCATTTGGAGGTGCTTTGGGTCATTGTCCTGTTGTAGGATGAAATTGGCTCCAATCAAGCGCTGTCCACAGGGTATGGCATGGCGTTGCAAAATGGAGTAATAGCCTTCCTTATTCAAAATCCCTTTTACCTTGTACAAATCTCCCACTTTAGCAGCACCAAAGCAACCCCAGACCATCACATGACCTCCACCATGCTTGACAGATGGCGTCAGGCACTCTTCTAGCATCTTTTCAGTTGTTCTGCGTCTCACAAATGTTCTTCTGTGTGATCCAAACACCTCAAACTTCAATTCGTCTGTCCATAACACTTTTTTCCAATCTTCCTCTGTCCAATGTCTGTGTGCTTTTGCCCATATTAATATTTTCCTTTTATTAGCCAGTCTCAGATATGGCTTTTTCTTTGCCACTCTGCCATGAAGGCCAGCATCCCGGAGTCACCTCGTCACTGTAGACGTTGACACTGGTGTTTTGCAGGTACTATTTAATGAAGCTGCCAGTTGAGGACCTGTGAGGAGTCTATTTCTCAAACTAGAGACTCTAATGTACTTGTCTTGTTGCTCAGTTGTGCAGCGGGGCCTCCCACTTCTCTTTCTACTCTGGTTAGAGCCTGTTTGTGCTGTCCTCTGAAGGGAGTAGTACACACCGTTGTAGGAAATCTTCAGTTTCTTGGCAATTTTTTGCATGGAATAGCCTTCATTTCTAAGAACAAGAATAGACTGTCGAGTTTCACATGAAAGCTCTCTTTTTCTAGCCATTTTGAGAGTTTAATCGAACCCACAAATGTAATGCTCCAGATTCTCAACTAGCTCAAAGGAAGGTCAGTTTACAGTGGTGCTAACATAATTGCACAAGGGTTTTCAAGTGTTTTCTAATCATCCATTAGCCTTCTAACACAGTTAGCAAACACAATGTACCATTAGAACACTGGAGTGATGGTTGCTGGAAATGGGCCTCTATACACCTATGTAGATATTGCATTAAAAACCTGACGTTTGCAGCTAGAATAGTCATTTACCACATTAACAATGTATAGAGTGTATTTCTGATTAATTGAATGTTATCTTCATTGAAAAAAACTGTGCTTTTCTTTCAAAAACAAGGACATTTCTAAGTGACCCTAAACTTTTGAACGGTAGTGTGTATATATATATATATATATATATATATATATATATATATATATATATGTATATATATATATATATATGGCTCCGTGGGTCAAACGGTGCCCATACAAATTAGATAAAAGTCATCCAATCCCGCTGATGTGTAGGGGGGTGTCCCAACCCTCCCTAAAGGCAGATGTGTAGGAAAATAGGGATCAGGCATGCTGAATTTCAATACTCTTGATCATTTGTTGCCATGTGTCTGGCAGCAGCTGATTCTCCTCTAACCATCGAAAACACATGTACGCTCGGCCGAGCATAGTGTGCATGTGTATGGGGAGTTTGGAAGAATAAAGGTTCGGATGATGGTATAGCCACCTAAAAGAGTCACAAATAGATCCTACAGCTTCACTATATTGGGTGTTGGGAAATTCATTGGTGACTTTATTGTCCCTTTTATTTCGAAAACACCGCCAAACAGCAGCCTAAATCTCATCTTCTCACATTTTTGTTAATACAATTTAGAGCGCAGAGCGTAAATTGTGTTTTGTTGTAACCAATTAAAATTTTAAGACGAGTCAAAATAAAAAAATATAAACAAATTTAAAAAAATAAAAAATAAATATTTTTGTCTAAAAAATTGATTTGTCCTGGCAAAAAAAGTTGGATATTATTTATACCCCCTTAAGTTGAAGAACTATTGGCCCCCAACTAAATAAATAAACATTTGTAAATGTTTATTTATTTTGTTTTTATTTCGTTTTTTTCCCCCCATTGGAACTTTTGTTACATTGTGTCCACTTATTTACTAAGACATCATTTCCACAATATACAGTATACACAGACGACGCTCAAGGTAAAAAAAGAAAAGAAAAAAAGCTTTATGCTGTTCATTCTTACTTTTTGGCATCGGGGTGGATGTAATAATTCTCATGCATTATTGATAGGCCCAAAAGCCTGCCAAGCTAGGCTGCTTTTTGTGACAGACAAAGGAGGGTACAAGGATGGCATCTCTGACTGCTCGGGGCCTTGCTTTCATTAGGAACATTTTCTGCCTGTTCTCCAAGGGCACTCTCTGTCAGAGGCTGCCACACAGTTAAAAAAAACGCCGCTTTGAAGCCCACTGAATAGAAATAAAATGAATCAGCGTTCAGGTGTTCGTACAACCTGATTACAAAGGCCCAATTCAGCGGTGTCCTTCACACCTTTTCACTCGTCCCTGTATAATCACGACACATCTCTGCCTTTTACTCTCCTCGTCCCTTTATTTCCAAATGCTCACAGGTCCTCTAGGAAGACACAAGCACTTACAGTTGTTGAGTGATTAAATATTTATAATCGGAGAAATGAGTGAGGTACTGAATAATAAATGCTAAGGTTGAGGCAGCTTTAGATAATTTCTACACATTTTTTTTTTTTTCATCCAGAACTCTTTGATTTTTGAAGCAAAATCCTTTTAATTAACAAAAAAAACTTTTTTTTAACTTTCACATCAGTGACAGTTGATGATCCTTTATCAATGCTTTCCCTACGAACCTTCACCTTGCTATTGCTCAAAAATCTGTCATTAAAATGGTAAAGGAGCGCAGAACGGCGGTGTTTGTGGTGGCTTTTAACATCTCCCGTAGTACGACATTGATAAAAAAAAAATAACTCTCTGAGTTTAGCTGGTGACGGAAGACTGCGGTGATCTTCTACAAAAAATCCTAGAATGTATCATCGTTAAGGATAGAAGGCTTATTTATTACTGCTGTTGAAAAGCTGGACGAGAGACTTGGACTATAATGAAAACTCAGAGGGTGGATGTCAAGACTGAAGAAGGAAAGTCCAAAGTTGGAAAAAAGTAACGCTATTGTGGAACTGGTTATGGAGCCTGGAGTATCAATCCATAGGTGTGAGACACTTTATGTTGACCGATATGGTCATTAGCCCATGGGCATAGCTATAGGGCATGCAAGGGTAGCAGTCAGACAGCAGGCCCCGGTGTCTAAGGGTGCTCTAAGCCTCACCAACACATAAAAAGACACCAGTATTAGAGACAGCACATGATAGGTGGGGGGGCCCTACTTCCGATTTTGCATTGAGGCCCAAGAGCTTTGTAAAGCCTTTAATAGAATCCATGGAGTTTAGTCTTAATTCTTGGCCTAAACAGTATATGACCAACTTAAAGAGTTTTTCCCAGTAGACCCTATAGCATTGGTCTCCAACCTGAGGCTTGCTACTTGTTGAAGACCACTGGTTATAGGATACTGATGGAGCATTGCTTAGTGATGCTAATTACAAACATACAGATCTCTCGTTTCAGTGATAAACCTATAGCAATGTCCACCACAGGCTGGTGTACTGGATATTCCTAGAAGCGTGCCCTCATAATGGCCGTATTTAAAGGTGTTCATAGACAAAACCACAGTCATCTGACTATAAGCAATGAATGTTAATAAAAAATGATGAATGCAGAGACATCCGTTCCACTGATGGATATTTGGAGCAACGGTTCTACTAAACATTAACGGATATTCCCATCTTAAACATTGATGGAATATCCAAAGAATATCTGGTACCTTCAGCTATTGAGAGAAAGGGGGTCCAATGAACCCCTTTGCAGATTCTAGGCCACCACACTCTCCATACAGTTTAATGGAGAAGTGGCCGACTATAGAAGTTACACAAAGACCAAGCAAGTTGTACGACCATCTCTCCATTGCACTAAATGGATAGTGCGATGACCGGGTTCCAGTGAAGAGGGTCAGCAGAACCCTGTTGTCTTGATAGGTGAGGTCCCAGAGGTGGGACCTGCACCTATCAAGCATAAATCCCTTAGAACACCACACGGTTCTATGCTGATCTAAGTTCAGTTGAGTAGAACCGTGGGGTGGGCTAGGTGTAGCCCATAATACAGACCCTAAAGGGTGACCATATTATGGTAATGTGACAACTGCCTAAGGCCTTATTTACACGAGCGTGGCGCATCTCGGACGTGAAAAACGAGAGTCTATGGAGGGATGCGTGACACGTGAAAAAATAGGACATGTCCTATTTTCTCACGGACCCTTCACACGGTCCGTTGAAACAACGGCTGTGTGAACGGCCACATTGAGTTATAAAGGTCCGTGGGACGGCCGCTGTTTCAACGGCCGTCCCACGGACGTGAAATACGCTCGTGTAAATAAGGCCTAAGAGTGCTGATGGAATCAATAGGAAGTGTAGTCCAAAATTAAATAGCCCAACAGACCAACATCATGGGAAGGAGAAAAAAACAACAACAAAAAATACTTTATTTTATGCAATGCGACTTGTAATAAGTTTGTAATTACTTTGTATATTGTGGTTTGAGTGAAAGTTATAACCTTCATTTAAAAAAAATTTGAGTCTCAGTCGTGAAGAATATGTAAGATTTTTTCCAACTCCCCCCGCTGTACAGGTGCATTGTAATATATTTATACCTGTCAATCAGTTATTGTCAGGTTATGCCAGTCAATGTTAACAAGACATCACCATGAAAAGATGTCACTAAGCGGTGTGAAGACGCTGCGCAGGAGCCTTGGCTTCACAATTCTGCTGATGAAATGACTCAGATGAAGGTCACAGGTGAACTCTATGAAAACCATGTGTAGCTGTATGGATTTCCTGTAGCTCGTCACATTGTTAGGCTGTGGCTTTCTTTTATTAAAGCAGACACGTAACATCTCAGACAGATACACACGATGGCACTTTTTGACAATTTTTATTATTGAGGGTTTGTGAGGTCCTGCCCAATCCACTGACCAAGTATGGCTTAATAATCCTTCCAGAAGACGCTCTGCCCCAGGACACTGACCCTAGGAAAGCTCCTAACGTCACAGTCCATCTGGGGCAGTGACTTCAGGAGTTTTCCCAGGGCTAGTCCCCTGGCAATGTACCCCACTGAATGCCATATAGTGGGATACGCTTTGGCCTTTCGTCGGAGGTATACGTCAAGGGTCTCCCCGACATATACCTCCAATCGCAGGCAAAAGACGATGCTTTACCAGCAACAAATGAACCTGTATGATACAATATTCCACCCATCTAAAGTGGGTTGCAATATCATGCCCTGGCTATGGGCTATTGTAGGGTCCATGACAGCAGGCCGTCGGGTTTACTTACCTCAAAATGGCCGAAGCCATGGATCAGTGAGCGCTGGCTCGCATCTCCTTCATATGAGACGCCAGCGCTCACTTCCGCTTCGGTCCGCTGTGTCCCGTAGCGTCCGTGCGCACGCTCGTGCCCGGTCTTAAAGGGCCAGCGTGCGCATATGTGTACAATCATCATTATTAACTGCAATGATGTCCTGGACTATAAGAAGGGCCCTGCCCTTCTGATCCTTGCCTGAGCGTTGTTAGTGTATCCCATGTCAGTCTTGCAAATGGTCCCTTAGTGTTTTCCTGTTCCAGTTGTTACCCGTGCCCTGTTACCTGTTCCTGTATCCCGTGCTGTGTTCTTGTTCCTGTGAATACTAGTGTTGGAGTCGTGTCTACTGCACTTGCTGTCGTTTGCAACGTCCAGTGCCATCTTCCACATCCAGTGTGATTCGCCACGTCTGGCGCAACCTGCGGCACCCACCTCCATCTGTGCAAAGCCGCGGCCACTCTCTGGACTATCCAGGTACCCTAGTGCGGGACTTTGTATTACTGGGGTGCTCTGTTGTTTGGCCAGCTGCCTCCTACGGCAGTGCGGCCTAGTGGGTCCACATACCCCCATACCGTGACAGCTATGATGTCATACAATGTTGTTCTGTGATGTCATTGCATTCTTTTGAGTGTCACATGTTACAGTGTAGCCCTAATCTTATACTACAAGTTTGCAAAAACTGTATACAAGTTCGAAATCCGTATTATCTTGAAAATAAAATGCAGTAGGTTGTCTCATCAATGATATTCCCTTTCAGATGGTAGCTGCCCGGGGGCCATCCAGGCATTTCCCCAGCAATATAGTATTACATGGCAGCCAATGAACAGTCGTCCATGTAATACATGGACGGGTCAAGTGCTCTCACAGAGCAGCTCTCCCCTCTTGTTCATAATGGGGGCTTCCGAGCGGGGGGACCCCCTTCTATGATGTTTACATGCTCTTTTAGGGCATATGGACACAGGTTGTTTTTATAAGACAACCCCTTTAGCGCACATTTTGCAATTTTATATATTTTATATAAATACTATGAAATAATCATAGATTATTAGGTTAGATTATAATTTATTTAATAAGATTTATATAACCTCTTCCAGGCTCTACCAGTAGATGAATGTATATATTTTAATAAACCCCAAAAAAAATAAAAATAAATATAAGAAAAAAAAATAAGAAAAAATATATATTTGTATGATTACAATCATTTGTATTCATTGGAATAAGTATAAAACAATGTCATCCATCATTCTACAAAGAGCAAGCAATACACCGCAGCCGCCTGAGAGGTTAAATCTCACTCCAACAGTATTTTGTCAGGGATTGTTATGCTTCAGTGCTCAGAACAAGCACTTATACTGAGCTACAACTGCAGCAAAGCGCACAGCTCAGTGAGAACGTCTACTTACAAAATCCTCCACTGGTTTCCCCTCTGCCCACCAAAGGGGTAATTGCAAAAACACCAACAGCTAAATAGATTTATCAGTGAAGTGCTGAGTCTGTTGCTGCTGTGTTCCAGCCAAGCCGTTCCCAGTAGGGGCCACTACAGTGCGTTAAATAGGAGGGTTGAGAGCAGAACATATATCACTGTGCAATGGGAGGGACACACAGAATGAAAGCTGTTCTGGATGGGAGGTGTGAGGAAAAGCCGAGATAAAAACATCTGCCATCAACTTGGTATGTATAGAGCGGGTTTCTAGCAACCTGTGGCTTTAAAACGGTCGTGGAACGACAAGATCCAGCATATCCTGCTGGTCAGACGCGCTGGGACTTCAATTCCACCAAACTTGATGAGCGCCGGTGCGCGGCGTCTTTTTAGAGACAATTTAGAGCTGCGAGGCATTTGCAGAATGTATATGTAAACCACTAGTTCTACACTTTTGTTAACTCTTTTGGGTACCTTAGATAATAAACTGATTATAATAATTTATTCAATCTATTTTCCCATAATTTATTGATGTCATTGTTGATGATGACCTAAAGGGCATTTTCCCCCATTTCAAAATGTTCACAGTGAGATCTGTACTGAAAAAAATTGCATAGTGGACCCCGGGGTAAAGAACACTATTTTATGGTTTCATGGGCAGTTGCCTCTTCTTTTTAGCAAGGGTGTACGTAGTGAAGTGGCAGCCCCTGAAGCTGTTATGCGCCATGTGGAGTGCAGGGTCCACTGCTAAGTATGGCTCCAATACTTTTCCATGGGTCATATGAAAGAGTGGACCAAGTCTAGTGGATCAAGAGACACCTCAACTGGGGCTCCTGTCCTGGGATGGTGGATTTATAGAGACCTGATTTTCCTATCTCTAAAATATGTGCCCGTGCTTCTATGCTGCACCGCCCTTTGGGCCGGTACTAGGCATAACACAATGTATAAGTTTTGCCTGGAGTGTTCCTTTAAGGCTAGATTAATATAGTCTTAAAGGAAAACTAAAATGAAAAAAAAAACGAAAAAACATTTTTTTTTACCGGCCCACAACATGCTGAGTCATCCCTACATGTGACAAAAACAACATAACAGAATGTTTTTCAGACTGATGACAACGTGAGCAATCAATGAGATCCACTGACAGCTTCTTTCCTTTACACTCTTTTAGGGCATGACCACACGTGGCGGATTTCCTCCGCAACTGTCCGCATCAATGCCGCACAGAATCTGCGTTGCAGATTCTGCTGCGGATCTGCACAAAATGTGCAGTAAATTGATGCGGACTAGCTGCTGCGGACTGCGGGAAAAGTGCTTCCCTTCTCCCTATCAGTGCAGGATAGAGAGAAGGGAAGCACTTTCCCTAGTGAAAGTAAACGAATTTCATACTTACCGGCCGTTGTCTTGGTGACGCGTCCCTCTTTCGGCATCCAGCCCGACCTCCCTGGATGACGCGGCAGTCCATGTGACCGCTGCAGCCTGTTATTGGCCTGTGATTGGCTGCAGCCGTCACTTAGACTGAAACGTCATCCTGGGAAGCCGGACTGGAGACAGAAGCAGGGAGTTCTCGGTAAGTATGAACTTCTATTTTTTTACAGGTAGCTGTATATTGGGATCGGTAGTCACTGTCCAGGGTGCAGAAACAGTTACTGCAGATCGCTTAACTCTTTCAGCACCCTGGACAGTGACTATTTACAGACGTCTCCTAGCAACGCTCCCGTCATTACGGGAGCCCCATTGACTTCCTCAGTCTGGCTGTAGACCTAGAAATACATAGGTCCAGCCAGAATGAAGAAATGTCATGGTAAAAAAGCAAGACGCATCCGCAGCACACATAACATGTGCATGACAGCTGCGGACTTCATTGCGGAACTTAGAATCTCCATTGAAGTCAATGGAGAAATTCCGCCATGAGTCCGCCACTGCTCCGCAACAGACAGAGCATGCTGCGGACACCAAATTCCGCTCCGCAGCCTATGCTCCGCAGCGGAATGTTACGCATCGTCTAAACGAACACTTCTAAATAGAAGTGGAAGTCAATGCAGAAACGGCTCCGCTGCGGATTAACGCTGCGGAGTGTCCGCAGCGGAATTTAAGTGAAATTCCGCCACGTGTGAACCCAGCCTAAGATTGTACATGCAAAAATAAAAAAGCTTAAAAAAATATTACATGATGACAAATCCTTACCCAATGCATTCCTGTACTATCCCCTAGTCGTGGTTACAGGTTCAGGCAATTTTTGTATTTAATTGGGCTCATTTGGACACCGGCACGGGGACTACGCACCTATCTCGAAAACGGGACCCCCTGACCTCGGTTCTGCCTTGTCCGACTGTTTCTGCTCTCTGGCCACTAAATTACAAGGTGGTCGGGAGGTAGGGAAATGGCCGAGCTCGTTGTGGATAAGCCATAAATGTCCAAGATGAGAAAACCCCTTTAATTCTAATGTTTAGGTCCAGTGTACGTTTTTCACGCAATATATGAAATTACTACGGTTGGCAGCTGGCACCAAATTTTTTGCTCCGTGGCCACCACCAACCTTGGTATTTTTACTAATTTTAACTGTTGTATTGCTGTGTAACTGACTTTTTTCCTACAAGGACAGCGAACTTTAATCAAGTTAAATTTGACGGAATGATCATGTAAATAATTTGCACTAAAAGATTGCACTGATGTATATGTAGCATTGGATAATAAATTAAAAATATAATTTCATTAGTGAGAACCTGTGTAAAGGCTCCTGATTCATGAATTCACATAAATAACGCTGAGGTCACCTGCAAGCTTTCAGACATCCAATTAAATATAGTAATATATAACCTGGATAAAAAAAAAGGAACAAACATTTATGAAAATTGACCAAATGTGATGATTTTGCCCTGAAAAAGACATAATACTAAAGAAAGGTAAAGCCTTAAAGGTAAAGGGGGTCTTTGGTGAAGATTCACGAGCCTGGACCTTCACTGATGAAGAACCCTCCGGGTATCTCCAACATTAAAAAACAATTGTTTTCAATGTTACCATGTTTTCTTGTCCCATTATGGTACCATTGAAATGATTAACAGAACTCTCCAATCAGAACCCCTGAAAATCCAACTCTATAAGGGTTGTCCACCATGGAGGTCTACTTTCAGGGCAGATGGGAGTAACACAGGGGTGTGATCTAATTGAGGTCCCCTTGGTACAGGCACAGCAATGAACAACTGTAGTTCCGAAGACGCAAACTCTCTATGATCAATTAGTGTCCAGGAGACCAATTTAATAAATGCTGGGACCTTTGAATACATCACATTAGTGGTGGCCCCAGCTCATGAACTCTGATTGATGCAACGACAGAAGAAGGTACTAAAAGAGGTAAAAATATAAAACCATTTAATGTCAGGAGGGTTTAGAAGGGTGAAAATAAGCTAAATCAAGAAGTAAAGAGGGGTATGAGGGAATTAGGTTGAGTTTATATAGAAGGTTTGACCAGACAGAGGCCAGAACCAAGGGCGCAATATCTACCTTTTATTTGAGTTCTTGTCAGCACATCCCAACGGTTTCTAGGTAGGGATCCTTAAAGTCGAAAAGGAACCCTATTTTATTTCTTTGGCTCAAGGTTGGAATTCAAAACGAAACATGGGTGTCCATCTTCAATGGGACATAGGGAGCAGCGACCCTTAGAAAGGTTTGGTGGCCTCAAGAGGAGTAGTATTTTCTGTTCCACCACACAGGAGTTAATATGTAAAGTGCTCATATGCTGGGCTGAAGACTCGACCAGCAATGGTGCCTAGTCTGATCCAAAATCTTTGAAGGACATTTTTAGGGTGATTGATAACTTCTGATTTTAATCACTCTTAATGCTGTTGTAAATGATCTGCCAGGCACAGCTTCGGGGTTAACTCCCATAGGTAATCAGTCTGCACCTGAATCTACGTCTCTGAGACTGACTCCATCTTCCACCACTCAGGATGGCAGGCTTAGGAGTGGGAGAGCCTATCGCAGCCTGGCCAGACGGAGCTAGCTCCCGCCCTCTGTCTATTTATACATGCCTTTCCTGTTCCTCTTTTGCTTGTGATTCTTCTCGTGTGGTTTCCTGGCCCAGCTACAGCTCCTATCTATTTGATCCTGCTCCATACTGACCCTGGCTTACTGACTACTCTCCTGCTCTGCATTTGGTACCTCGTGCTCTCCTGCTTTGACTTGGCTCGTTCACCACTCTGGTTGCTCACGGTGTTGCCGTGGACAACTGCCCCTTTCCCTTTGCTTTGTATTCCCTTGTATGTTTGTCTCGTGCACTTACTGAGCGTAGGAACCGCCGCCCAGTTGTACCCCGTCGCCTAGGGCGGGTCGTTGCAAGTAGGCAGGGACAGTGTGGCGGGTAGATTAGGGCTCACTTGTCCGTTTCCCTACCCCCGTCGTTACAGCTGTATTTAAACAGGGATGGTAATTGCATCTATATACAAATACATTTTATTCTGAAAAGCTCTTTGAGTATCTGAAGGATAAAATGGTGCCTCCGAGTCTGTGTGTCTACGACTTGGGAATAATTTGTGGGTAGATATTACTTAAAAAGGCTCTGTGACCAGTATCTAACTGCCCTATATCCTACCTAATCTAATAGGCGCTTTAATGTAGATAACAGTTTTTAGGGTTTTTGGTTTTTGTTTGTTTTTATATTTTTGACCAAGTTATGATAATTTTCAGTTTTATGCAAATTTGTCCCCAATGCCCAACTGGGCATTTTTTTCTACTTTTCACCAAGTGGGCGTTGTAAAGAAAACTGTATGACCAATCAGTGTCATACACTTCTCTTCATTCATGCCCATCTTGTTTCACTGCACAGAGTGATCTCGCGAGATCACGCTGTGACGGGACATCCTCCCACAGGTCCTTCACCGGAGCCATGGAAGAGGGAACAGACATCGCCTCCAGTCGCTGCAGATTCGGATAAACGTCCTGGCACGGCTGGAGGTGATGTCTGTTGACTCTTCCATCGCTCCGGTGAAGGACCTGTGGGAGGAAGTCCAATGAAGAGAAGTGTATGACGCTGATTAGTCATACACTTATCTTTACAACGCCCACTTGGTGAAAAGTTTAAAAAAAACGCCCAGTTGGGCATTAAGGACAAATTAGCATAAAACAAAAAATGATCATAACTTGGTCAAAAATAAAAGTTTTTCAAAAAACAAAACCTGTTGTAATCTACATTAAAGTGCCTATCAGATTAGGTAGGAGATAGGGCACTTATAAACTGGTGACAGAGCCTCTTTAAGGCCAAATTCATAACCTCAAGGATCATCCATGTTGTGTAGTAGTAATTGGTGCATTACGTTACACAAATGTTGTGTTGGATCAATCCTCTATGAAGGCTACTTTGGCCATTTATGTCCATTGACAGGATATCTGAGGGGGTGCTGCTTCAGGTAGGAGTTGACCGACAGTTGACTGCGCTAAGTGGGAATTCAGTTTGCAGATAATTATACAGTAGGTAATGCTGCCGGTTTTGTACCACAGATTCACTTTCACATCCAAATCAACTATACTTTTTCTTGTTATACAGTGAGTAGAAACCTGTAGGTGTCTGAGCGATAAATGACTTAAATAAGCACCTTTTTTTACTTTCCTATGTTCCCGTAACAAGTGACTAATCTCGCATTGACAGGCAATTCAAAGGAAGCTCACCTGGATAAAATTCACTGACCGTGGTAACTACTGAACTGTCCCTGTAACTTAAAGGGGTTGTATCGTTTATAAACACTCATTTCCATATACCCTATTAGGACTTTTTAAGTAAATCAGCCAGTCTCTCTCTCTCTCTCTGGAGTCCCCAGCATGTCTGTGCATCATTAAAACAGCCCATTGACGGCTCCATGTAATGCTTTGTTTCACCTGTGGGGGCGCTGCAGGGAATTTGAATACTCACTTTCAGGTTCCCCCAGCAGATTGCAGTTTATGTCTGGTGTCCCAGCAGCGGGATACGCTGCGATTAGCTTATTTTTGGGGGACCGTCTAACAAAATAGTCCTGTCCAAGAGATATTTTAAAGTGATTTCATTTTTTCATATTTATTATATTTGATACAATTCAGGTGCCCAGGAGCAAATCTAAGGGATCAGGGCTGTAGGGTTTTAGAGGATTGTCTATTTACTTACATCTTATCCGTGGATTTGGAATATGTCCATAGGGATTGATGGTCACATTTTAATGGACAAGATGTTATAATGTCATTTGTGTTATTTCCATTAGATATAAATCTACAGGGTTTTATAATAAGTCCATCCCAGTAATGGTCATGAATAGTTTCTCCTTATAAAGAGCATAGATGGTATTAGTAATATAACTGGTGGCATGAAAGGATTACCCAACAACTTCTCAACACTATCCTTCTCTTCTAAAATATAGACGGACCTGTCGGGCAATTGCACCCTGAAGCCCTGTCAGTAACCTACCGATAGCACCACCTGGGTAGTGATGTGCTGTGGGTTACGAAGAAAGTCACAGCTCCATATTAGGTTCCTTGGGGCCCACACAAAGTGATTATATTTCTCTGTGCAACTCTTTTATAGAAAAAAAAAACAAAAAAAAAAAAAACATCTTGTCATGTAAACCATTAGATATATTCTTCTGCAATGTAATAATTTTTATTTTTCCTTGTCAGGTTATGATGATACACAAGACTGGTGGTAGAATTCTGGTATATAGGGGAAAGATTTAAATAATTTTTCAGATTATACTAAATGTAGGGTGAATCAGAACAGCAATTCTAAATAATTTTGAGATATTTTTACCATAATTTTTAAATTCCATTAAATGGAAGTTTAAAGGTTAAAACTAATATTCCTTGTTCATCAATATTTGTAAAGAAAAATCAAAAAAATTAACATTGTTTTTGAAAAGTGATTTCGTTTTTCTTTTGTCCCACAGGTAAATCAAGTAGGGGTGGCCTGAAGGTACCCTGGGGGACTATATGGTGGCAGCACTTGAAGTGTCAGTGAAGTGAAAAGTAATATGTTCCCCTGACCAGGAGCCGTCCACTGCTGGGCCTTGCCATCTGTATGGGGTAAAAGAGGGATATGGACCTTCTGGTACTATTCAATTGGCTGACTTTGCAGTCAGTCTATAAAACCAAGCAACCATGTTTGTCGTTATTGGATGTATAACGTAAAGCTCGGGGGCCACAATGTACAAGAGCCCCCTACCATCATGTTCTATGTATAGTACTGGTGTTCCATTGGGCTTTCCAAACAGCAGAGCACGGGGGCAATTGCGACCATTGCACCCCCTATTGTTACGCCTCTTTTTACTGGAGTGATAATTACGGATCTACTGTATGTTGAAGACTAATTTGGGTGAAGAATTTTGGTTAGTTTACATGAAAAAGTTCCCCTAAACGAAAAATCTTTAGATCACAAGGTTTGACTCTCAAGTTCTCTGCTGTCCTTTTAAATATTTAAGCAAATATTGTGCTGATCCAGGTGTTTGCAAACTTGCAGCACCAAACCACAAGGCGGTGACCCAATAAAGAGTAGCGCAAAGGTTTCTTTACTTGGCGTGAATCTTCGAGATGACTCATTACGAAACTGGAAGTGAGTCAGACTTACAACATGAAAACTGTTGATGAAGCTCATCATGACAAATGTCCATTTATTGGGGTGATGAAAAAAAAACAGCCATAAGGATTATTCAAAAAGAAACAGGTAGATTGGTTACACCTCAAGATGTTTCCTCTCGAAGAGTTTTAAAATGGCCCAATACATCAAGTCAAGTCTTTTATGTGCAATGTTTGTGGGAAAACCCATAGATTTCATCTAACCATTTCACACTAACAAGTTTCCATTGTGATAAGTGCAGATGGCTCGTCACAAAATTGTTCTTTGATCTTAAGAATTTCATATGTGAATTGAGGGCAAACTATCACAACCCTTGTGTTCATTTAGGCCAAGGGGTGGCAATGCGTAAGCCTTGAACAAAGCCATATTATTAGTGTCTCCAGATATGTTTAGCCACCAATAGACCAAATTTCTAAAAGAGACTTTCGACCAAAAATGGGCCGTATATTAGTAAATTTGAATATCCAAATTCTTAATAATGGATGAAGTTCTTTTACAGGGCGCAGACATCTACAGGGGACAGGACGTGGGCCGGAGGATCTCTTGGTGACAACGACTGATGACACAGCATGATAGAGATCTTTCGTTGTCACCCAATCAATGTATGGACTGTTACTAAGATACTACCTAGGCAAATTACAATACTTATCTTACTGAATAGGAGCTGATGATCAATTCAGAGCAGTGGCGTAACTACCGCCGTAGAAGCAGTAGCGGCTGCTACGGGGCCCGCGGCATGAGGGGGCCCATGTCGCCCGCCGACACGGGCCCCCACCATGGCCGGAGGCTCCGCTAGCAGCCGCTATGGCTGCTACAGCGCGACACCACTGAACAGTACGGCAGAGCAGGGAGGTATCTCCCCGCTCTGCCATTAAACAAAAGACATGTATCCCCTATCCACAGGATAAAATAAAGAAGACCACAGAGTGATCCATACAGAAAATCACTGAGGAAGTTTCAAGTCCAGGGGAGCAGGTGGACTCAGAATATACCTGGGAAGATAGATAGATAGATAGATAGATAGATAGATAGATAGATAGATAGATAGATAGATAGATAGATAGATAGATAGATAGATAGATAGATAGATAGATAGATAGATAGATAGATAGATAGATAGATAGATAAATAGATAGATAGATAGATAGATAGATAGATAGATAGATAGATAGATAGATAGATAGATAGATAGATAGATAGATAGATAGATAGATAGATAGATAGATAGATAGATAGATAGATAGATAGATAGATAGATGATAAATAGATGATAGATAGATAGATAGATAGATAGATAGATAGATAGATAGATAGATAGATAGATAGATAGATAGATAGATAGATAGATAGATAGATAGATAGATGATAGATAGATAGATAGATAGACAGACAGACAGACAGACAGACAGACAGACAGACAGACAGATAGATAGATAGATAGATAGATAGATAGATAGATAGATAGATAGATAGATAGATAGATATGACATAGATAGATAGATAGATAGATAGATAGATAGATAGATAGATAGATAGATAGATAGATAGATAGATAGATAGATAGATAGATAGATAGATAGATAGATAGATAGATGATAGATAGATAGATAGATAGATAGATAGATAGATAGATAGATAGATAGATAGATACCGTAGATAGATAGATAGATAGATAGATAGATAGATAGATAGATAGATGATAGATAGATAGATAGATAGATAGATAGATAGATAGATAGATAGATAGATAGATAGATAGATAGATGATAGATAGATAGATAGATAGATAGATAGATAGATAGATAGATAGATAGATAGATAGATAGATAGATAGATAGATAGATAGATAGATAGATAGATAGATAGATAGATAGATGATAGATATGCAGATCATATAGATTATGTTTCCTTCACAGTAACTTTTGGCATTATACAGCAGATTACTAGCTGTATATTTCCAGCCGGCAGTTTCTGCAGATAGTGAGAGTCTATGAAGGTTTCTCGGGTCTCAGCACAATCTCATATTAATCATACATAGTCTATGCAAAACTCCAGAAAGACAATAAAATCAGCATAGATTTGCGGGCGCTGATTCTGGTCATTTATATGAGTTGTTTCTTGATATCTCTTCAGCTTTTGATTATCAATGACCACGAGATTATATTATCTCATCTAAATTCTATTGTACGCCTGGAATTATAGCACTTGGTTGATCCCAGTCATTTCCCACTGATTGGCGGTACTTCTTGTGTTCAGTACTTACTCATAGCCGCTGTGTTCCCTGAAGACTCCGTCTCTGACCCATTTTTATCTGGAATGTTCTCGACGCTCATTGTGCCGGTGATTCCTCCTTGGTTTGTAGTTTTGCTATTTCATGTAAATTTCCTCTCCTGTATTTGAGCTTTAAATAAAATTCTGAATACAATTCTCAATTTAAATATAATACATTTGATGCACTGATGTAACTTACATCATCCTATAAAGGGTTACACAATATATCCCCATATGTGACATGGCAGCCCTGTATAATCTGCCAAGTGGTAATTAGCAAGTGACAGCTATATCACATCTACTAGACGTCTTTCTGACTATCTATCTATCATCTATCTATCTATCTATCTATCTATCTATCTATCTATCTATCTATCTATCTATCTATCTATCTATCTATCTATCTATCTATCTATCTATCTATCTATCATCTATCTATCTATCTATCTATCTATCTATCTATCTATCTATCTATCTATCTATCTATCTATCTATCTATCAATTCAATTCAATTCAATTCAAAGAAGCTTTATTGGCAGGACCAAATACATATTAGCATTGCCAAAGCAAGTAAGAAGTAAGGGAATGAGGGATAGGGACTGAGGGCTTGGGGATAGGGACATATCTAGGGTCGGGGTTATACAAGTCCATGGCATATCATGTCTCTCTCAGTTTATGGCATGCAGTGACATATTGTGCCGCTGTGCCCACTGTGGTTTCCTCTTCACCCAGCAGGATGTAGAGTTTCTCTTCCTCTTCCATGGAGCTGAAGTCCGGTAAGAGATCAGAGAGTCTCCTGAAGTGAGTGTCCCTTACTGCTGAGTATTTGGAGCAGTGTAGCAGGAAGTGGGCCTCATCCTCCACGGCCTCCTGGTCGCACTGTTGGCACAGTCGGCTCTCCCTGGGCTTGTAGGTCTGTCTGTGGCGCCCGGATTCGATGAGCAGGTTGTGGGCGCTCAGTCTGTAGCGGCTCAGGATCTGTCTGTCTCTGGGGTTTGGCAGTTTCTCCAGATATGGCGCCAGTTTATATTCCCGCTGTAGACTCCGGTATATTGTCAGTTTCTGGGATGTCTTTATGTCGTTTCTCCAGTCACTGATATATTCCTCTTGGCCTTTGTTTATTGTCTTCTTGATTTCGGCTTTTGTGAGGCCGCGCTGGGTGACATTTTCTTCAGGCCGGGTCAGGGTGAGATGTTCTGGGGGGCCTGGTTTACCTGGGACCCCTTGGTGTAACAGGGCTTTATGGTGATAGGAACTTTGCCTGCTGCTGTGTAGATGGGCCCAGAATGATAGCGCCCTCTTCTGGATTGTGAGGTGTAGTGGGAATCTGCCCAGTTCTGCCCGACAGGCACTATTTGAGGTGCTCCGATGGACTTGGAGAAGGTGTTTGCAGAATTCTAGGTGGAAGATTTCTGTTGGGCTGGAATCCCACCTTGACCAGTCTGGGTATGTGTCCGGACCCCAGACTTCACTGGCATACAGGAGGATTGGGGAGATGATGGAGTCAAAGATTTTCAGCCAGACCGTCACTGGTGGTTTGAGATGATAGAGTTTTCGTCTGATGGCATAGAAGGTTTTGCACGCCTTGTCTTTCAGAATCTCTATGGCTTGTTTAAAGCTTCCTGATTGGTTGATTTCTAGGCCCAGGTAAGTGTACCTGTCGGTCGCTGTGATTGTGGCGTTATTTAGTGTGAAGGTCGGGTGCCTGGGGGATTTTGAGTTTCTCTTCTGGAACACCATGATGTTGGTTTTCTTGGCATTGATGGGTAGTGCCCACGTGGAGCTGAATTTTTCTAGGATTTGCAGGTTGTCTTGGAGACCTTTCTCGGTTGGTGATAGTAACAGAAGGTCATCTGCATACAGCAGGAATTTCACCTGGGTGTCATGGAGGGCGAGACCTGGTGCTGAGGAGGATTCCAGAGCTGTGGCCAGTTCATTGATGTAGATGTTGAAGAGCGTTGGACTGAGGCTGCAGCCTTGTCTGACTCCTCGGCTCTGCTGGAAATCAGCCGTTCTTCTCCCGTTCACCTTCACGCTGCATCTGTTCTCTGTGTAGGAGCTTCTGATGACGTCATAGGTTTTACCTCCTATTCCGCTCTCCAGCAGTTTCAGGAATAGGCCCGGGTGCCACACTGAGTCAAAGGCCTTCTTAAAGTCCACAAAACAGGCGTAAATCTTCCCATGCTTTGTATTGTGGACGTGGCTCTTGATGAGGCTGCGCAGGGTGTAGATGTGGTCAGTGGTGCGGTGGTTTGGCATGAACCCAGCTTGGCTTTGGTGGAGGACATTGTGCTGGGAGAGGAAGCTGAGGATTCTCTTATTCAGGATGCTGCTGAACAGTTTCCCCAGGTTGCTGCTGACACATATCCCTCGGTAGTTGGCCGGGTCGTACCTGTCCCCACTCTTGTGGATTGGTGTTATAAGGCCTTGGTTCCAGATTTGCGGGAAGTAGCCGGCACTCAGCACTATATTAAATAGTTTGACTATTGCGGCCTGTATTTCTGGCGGGCTGTGTTTTATCATTTCTGGTGAGATTCTGTCTAGGCCGCTGGATTTTTTACACCTTATGTCTGAGGTTCTCTCTGTTACTTCTTGCAGTGTTATTGGTGTATCCAGGGGGTTTTGAGAATCTTTAAGTGTTTCCTCCATCGCCTTCAATTTTGATATTATTTGTTTTTGTTCTTGGCTTTGTTCTTCTTTCGGGATATCTTTGTAGAGGTCCCTGAAATATTGGAGCCAGATGTTGCCATTTTGAATATGAAGGTTGTTTTTCTTGCAATTTTTGCCCATGTGTTTCCATAATTCCCAGAACGAGTTGTCATGGAGGGCATCTTGGAGTAGGGTAAGTTTGGTGGAGATGTACCTTTGTTTTTTCTTTCGGAGGATGGTCTTGTATTGCCTCTGTATGTTGCTGTAGGCCTCCTTCAGACCGGTGTTGTTTGGGTCTCGGTGCTTCTTATTTGAGGCATTTCTTAGGGTCTTCCGTACTTCTTTGCACTCACGGTCAAACCAACCGTTAGGATGTATTTCTTGTGGCCTCTTGTAGTCACATCTTTTCAGGTCAGACTTCTCTGCCATGGTATAGAATATATTATTGAGGTCATTTACGGCCTGATTGACCCCTCCTGGGCTTGTCTCATACACCTTGTTGTAGAGGTTGTGAAGCATCTCCTGCACTTCTGGTCTGTTCATTGTCTCTTTATATTTTATAGTTGACGTTTTGGACCATTTATAAGATGGGGGCAGGTTGAAGAGGCCGGTTTGATGTGGTTTTTGTGCAGATGGTTTGGTTGTGGATTTGATGTATAGAAGTAATTGGTTGTGATCTGACAGGTGCGTTTGTGGAGTGACTATGAGTGCGCCAATGTTTGCGGGGTCCATGTCCGTGATGGCATAGTCTACTACACTGCTGCCTACATGGGAGTTTAGTGTATACCTTCCTAAAGAGTCTCCCTTGGTGCGGCCATTCAGTATGTGGAGTCCTAAGCTTCGACATAGATTCAGTAGTTTTTTCCCGCTTTTGTTGACGGTGCTGTCATAGCTGTTTCTCTCTTTCTGTAGGGAGTTATGACAGTCGGCCTCTGCTCCAAAGATGAAGATATTTCCATCATTGGTCAGGTAGTCTTTATCTCTCCCCGTTCTTGCATTGAGGTCTCCGTAGATGAGAACGCTGCCCAGGGTCTGGAAATGGGCGGCTTCCCTTTGTATAATCTCAAAGCTGTCTGGGTTGGAGTACGGGGACTCTGGCGGTGCGATGTACGTTGCGCAGAGATACATGTCAGACTGAGAGGTGAGGATGGAGCTGCCTATTCTTATCCAGATGTGGCTGTCTCCTCGCTTCACGGCTTTGATCTGCTCATGGAGCTCCTCCTTGTACCAGACTAATATTCCTCCTGAACACCGACCCTGCTTGATGTGTTTATTTTTCAGGGCGGGGACAGAGATTTCCCTGTATCCAGTGGGCACCAGGGACTCATTCTCTGTCCTAGTCCATGTTTCCAGGAGGATTTGTATATCGATATTTTTCAGTCTTTGGATGAAGTCTGGATCGTTAATTTTGCATCCAAAGGCTGAGGCGTTGAGGCCTTGAATATTCCAGCTGCTGATTATAAAGGACGTCATTGTGTGTCCATATACCTTGTAATGAGCGGCGCTGTGTAGGACGGGCTGGAGATGTGACTGTTGGATGTGTTGTAGATGTTCTCGTGTTGTACAGTCACATTAGTGTCTATCTATCTATCTATCTATCTATCTATCTATCTATCTATCTATCTATCTATCTATCTATCTATCATCTATCTCATATCTATCTATCTATCTATCTATCTATCTATCTATCTATCTATCTATCTATCTATCTATCTATCTATCTATCTATCTATCTATCTATCTATCTATCTATCTATCTATCTATCTATCTATCTATCATCTATCTCATATCTATCTATCTCATATCTATCTATCTATCTATCTATCTATCTATCTATCTATCTATCTATCTATCTATCTATCTATCTATCTATCTATCTATCTATCTATCTATCTATCTATCTATCTATCTATCTATCAATCTATCTATCTATCTATCTATCTATCTATCTATCTATCTATCTATCTATCTATCTATCTATCTATCTATCTATCTATCTATCTATCTCATATCTATCTATCTATCTATCTATCTATCTATCTATCTATCTATCTATCTATCTATCTATCTATCTATCTATCTATCTATCTATCTATCTGTCCATCTCATATCTATCTATCTATCTATCTATCTATCTATCTATCTATCTATCTATCTATCTATCTATCTATCTATCTATCATCTATCTATCTATCTATCTATCTATCTATCTATCTATCTATCTATCTATCTATCTATCTATCTATCATCTATCTATCTATCTATCTATCTATCTATCTATCTATCTATCTATCTATCGATCGATCGATCGATCGATCGATCGATCGATCGAT
This sequence comes from Rhinoderma darwinii, assembly GCF_050947455.1. NCBI lineage: Eukaryota > Metazoa > Chordata > Amphibia > Anura > Rhinodermatidae > Rhinoderma > Rhinoderma darwinii. The sequence continues at coordinate 74,687,341 of NC_134698.1, read as the reverse complement.
CGATCGATCTATCTATCTATCTATCTATCTATCTATCTATCTATCTATCTATCTATCTATCTATCTATCTATCTATCTATCTATCGCATATCTATCTATCTATCTATCTATCTATCTATCTATCTATCTATCTATCTATCTATCTATCTATCTATCTATCTATCGCATATCTATCTATCTACCTATCTATCTATCTATCTATCTATCTATCTATCTATCTATCTATCTATCTATCTATCTATCTATCTATCTATCTATCTATCTATCTATCCACTAGACGTCTTTCTAATTATCTATTCATTTACCGATCAACTAGCTGTCTATCTATTGAGGTGCGTATCTATCTATCTATCTATCGCATATCTATCTATCTATCTATCTATCTATCTATCTATCATCTATCTATCTATCTATCTATCTATCTATCTATCTATCTATCGATCGATCGATCGATCTATCTATCTATCTATCTATCTATCTATCTATCTATCTATCTATCTATCTATCTATCTATCGCATATCTATCTATCTATCTATCTATCTATCTATCTATCTATCTATCTATCTATCTATCTATCTATCTATCTATCTATCTATCTATCTATCTATCGCATATCTATCTATCTATCTACCTATCTATCTATCTATCTATCTATCTATCTATCTATCTATCTATCTATCTATCTATCTATCTATCTATCTATCTATCTATCTATCTATCTATCTATCCACTAGACGTCTTTCTAATTATCTATTCATTTACCGATCAACTAGCTGTCTATCTATTGAGGTGCGTAGCTATGTGGGGGCAGGCAGGGCATGTACCCCGGGCGCAACAAAGAGGGAAGGTGGGGGGGCACCATGATGGCAGCCTGCTGTCTCTCTGGGGGGGGGTGCGGCGGCGCCACTGAAACCAGCCGCTGCCACCCCCTCCTAGGGATAAGAGATGAATGACTGGGTACGTTCCGTGCCTGGTCATTCAATACTTTGCACCATTGAAAATCATTCTGCCCTGCCAATCAGTGCCTTTCATAGACGAAGTGATGCAATGACATCATTGCGACACTTGCATCTATGAAAGGCGCTAATTGGCAACATATATATAAATATATATATATATATATATATATATATATATACATATATATATATATTGAGCTTGATTCTTGTGCTGTATTTATGTACTAAACTTTTCTCTGGTACTGTGCATATGTATTGAGCTTGGTACTGGTACTGTGCATGTATATATATATATATATATATATATATATATATACATAGCATTGTTCTGGTGCTGTATATATGTATTAAGCTTGGTTATGGTGCTGTATTTATGTACTGAGCTTTGCTCTGGTACTGTGTATATGTATTGAGCTTTGTTCTGTTGCTGTATATATGTATCGGGCTTGGTTCTGGTACTGTGCATGTATATATATATATATATATATACACTACCGTTCAAAAGTTTGGGGTCACAGAGACAATTTTGTGTTTTCCATGAAAACTCACACTTATATTTATCAAATGAGTTGCAAAATGACTAGAAAATATAGTCAAGACATTGACAAGGTTAGAAATAATGATTTTTATTTGAAATAATAATTTTCTCCTTCAAACTTTTCTTTCGTCTTGGAATGCTCCATTTGCAGCAATTCCAGCATTGCAGACCTTTGGCATTCTAGCTGTTAATTTGCTGAGGTAATCGGGAGAAATGTCACCCCATGCTTCTAGAAGCCCCTCCCACAAGTTGGATTGGCTTGATGGGCACTTCTTGCGTACCATACGGTCAAGCTGCGCCCTCAACAGCTCTATGGGGTTGAGATCTGATGACTGCGCTGGCCACTCCATTACAGATAGAATACCAGCTGCCGGCTTCTTCCCTAAATAGTTCTTGCATAATTTGGAGGTGTGCTTTGGGTCATTGTCCTGTTGTAGGATGAAATTGGCTCCAATCAAGCGCTGTCCACAGGGTATGGCATGGCGTTGCGGAGTGATAGCCTTCCTTATTCAAAATCCCTTTTACCTTGTACAAATCTCCCACTTTACCAGCACCAAAACAACCCCAGACCATCACATTACCTCCACCATGCTTGACAGATGGCGTCAGGCACTCTTCCAGCATCTTTTCAGTTGTTCTGCGTCTCACAAATGTTCTTCTGTGTGATCCAAACACCTCAAATAGAGATGAGCGAACTTATCAAAAGTTCGGTTCGGCTAGTTCGCCGAATTTCACAAAAAAGTTCGGTTCGGACCGAACTAGTTCGGACCGAACCTGTCACTTCCCTGCGCCGAGCATGCTACTGTCCGGGTGCTGATAGAGTTAATGGGCTGCACTAACTCTTTCAGCAACCTTTACAGTACATGCTCGGCACGCGGAAAATACAATTTAAATGTAATAAAAAAATAAAAATTATACGTTCGTACTTACTTTCCTCCTGTCCGGCCTCCAGCGATGACGTTTCATCCCTTTCGCCGCTGCAGCCAATCACAGGCTGTAGTGGCGGTCACGCACGTCAGGATGACGCTTCATCCCACGTGACCGCCTCTGCAGCCAATCACAGGCTGCAGCGGCGACATGGATGAAACGTCATCGCTGGAGCCCGGACAGGAGGAAAGTAAGTATGAACGTATTATTATTTTTTTTGGCATGTATGTATGTTGGCATGTATGTATGTATGTATGTATGTTGTCATGTATGTATGTATGTATGTTGGCATGTATGTATGTTGGCATGTATGTATATATGTGCATGTTTGTATGTATATTTGCATGTATATATTTGCATGTATGTATGTATGTTTGCATGTGTGTATGTTTGCATGTATGTATTTTTGCATATATGTTGTCATGTATTTATGTATGTTGTCATGTATGTATGTATATATGTGCATATGTGTATGTATATTTGTATGTATGTTTGCATGAATGTATGTGTGTTTGCATGAATGTATGTTTGCATGTATGTATGTATGTATGCATGTTTGTATGTATATTTGCATGTGTGTATATATATATGTATGTATGTATGTATGTATGTTTGCATTTATGTATGTATGTGTGTATGTATGTTGGCATGTATGTATGTTGTCATGTATGTATGTATGTATGTTGTCATGTATGTATGTATATATGTGCATGTATGTTGGCATGTATGTATATATGTGCATGTGTGTATGTATATTTGCATGATATATTTGCATGTATGTATGTTGTCATGTATGTATGTATATATGTGCATGTATGTTTGCATGTATGTTGGCATGTATGTATACATGTGCATGTTTGTATGTATATTTGCATGTATATATGTTTGCATGTGTGTATGTTTGCATGTGTGTATGTTTGCATGTGTGTATGTATGTTTGCATGTATGTATGTATGTTTGCATGTATGTATGTTGTCATGTATGTTTGTATGTATGTTGTCATGTATGTATGTATATATGTGCATGTATGTATGTTTGCATGTTTTTATTTTTGCATGTATGTTTGCATGTATGTTTATATATATGTGCATGTATGTAATTATGTTTGCATGTATTTATGTTTGCATGTATATTTGTGCATGCTTGTATATATGTATGTATGTATCTTTGCATGTTTGTTTGTATGTATGTATGTTTTCATGTGTGTGTGTATGCATGTATGTATGTATGTATGTATGATAGTTTGCATGTATGTATGTATGTTTGCATGTATGTATATTTGCATGTATATATGTGCATGCTTGTATGTATGTTTGTATATATGTATGTATGTATGTTTGTTTGTATATATGTCTGTATGGCCATGTATGATACTGTCAACTTCACGGCAGGCTTCTATACATGGTATAACAGTCAGTATCACACATTAAACTGAATCTAAGCCTACGACATGTTTTATTTCATTTTTTTTTTTTTTTTACAGGTTTGGTGTTTGGACTACGTCGGTTTCGAGGACTACTTAGATGACATTTTTTTTTCTACAATAAAATGGTTAATGAGGGTTGTGTTGGGGGTGCTTTATTTCAATAAAATATTTTATCTATATCTTTGTCTTTTCAAATTTTATTACTACCACTTTAGTAGTGGCCGCTGTCTGAGTGACAACATCCATTACTAAGGCGAGGCTTAGTGTTAGCCGGTGCAGAGGCTAACACTAACCACCATTATTACCCCGGTACCCACCACCACCAGGGGTGCCGGGAAGAGCCAGGTACGATCCAGTACCCGACCATCTGTTGTGATGGTCAGGCTCTGGGGCGGCCGCAGGCTGGTATTATGAGGCTGGGAAGGGCCAAAAACAGTGGACCTTCCCACCCTTGTAATGCTAGGCTGCTGCTGCTGTGTTGTATCTGGCTGGTTATAAAAGTGGGGGGGACCCCACGTCATTTTTTTAAATTATTTATTTATTTTAATTTGTTTTTTAAAAGACATGGGGTTCCACCCAATTTATCATAACCAGCCACATACAACACAGTGTTATTAGCCTGGGAATGGACAAAACCAGTGGCCCTTCCCACCAATGTAATGCCAGACTGCTGCGGCCTTGTATATGGCTGGTTATTAAAAATGTGGGGGACCCGTCTATTGCTAAATTCAAAAAAAAAAACGACGTGGGGGTCCCCCCCACTTTTATAACCAGCCCGATACAACACAGCAGCAGCAGCCTAGCATTACAAGGGTGGGAAGGTCCACTGTTTTTGGCCCTTCCCAGCCTCATAATACCAGCCTACGGCCGCCCCGGAGCCCGACCATGACAACAGATGGTCGGATACTGGATCGTACCAAGCTCTTCCCGGCACCCCTGGTGGTGGTGGGTACTGGGGTAATAATGGGTGGTTAGTGCTAGCCTCTGCACCGGCTAACACTAAGTACCGCCTTAATAATGGACGCTGTCAATCAGCCAACTGCCATTATCTAGGCACTAATAAAGTTTTAAAAAAAACACAAAGACAATTCTTTTTTATTGAAATAAGAAATCCCCAACAAAAGCCTCGTTAACCATTTTATTAAAAAACGTAGATCTACGCAGTAGTCCAACGAATCGAAGATGTAGTCCAATCGGTACATCAAAATCTGCAACAACATAAAAAAACAGTTATCAATGTGAACAATACCAATACTTCTACTCACCTACACACATATATACACGCACACACAAACAAACAACCATACACAAACACACATATATACACAAACACAACAAGATATACACACACACACACACATAAACAGACAAACACACACACATATACACGAACTCACACATATACAAACAAAAACACACATATCCAAGCACACACACACACACACAGTTATACACACACATACACCAACACATATACACAAACACATATACAAACAAAAACACACATACACACAAACACACACACATAAACACACACCCATATACACACATATACACAAACACACATATACAAAAACACACACAAACATCTACACACAAACATATACACAAATACACCCATATATACACAAACATATACACAAACACACCCATATATACACAAACACACATAAACACACACACACACACACATATACACAAACACATATAAAAACAAAAACAGACAAAGACACATACCCAAACACACATATATACACAAACACACACATACACAAACACGGTTTCTTTTAAATGCTGCTGGGGCACTGAATCTGCACGCTCCTCTCCTGAAATACTCTGTGCTGCTGTGAACTCTGTTCTTACCATTACGTAGCTCAGTCTGTTACATCTCCTCCACTCCTGTCCTCTATAACACGTTCACATGATAGGCAAGTCACCACCACGCACAAGATCCGCACGCTCATCTCCTGAAATACTCTGTGCTGCTGTGAACTCTGCTCTTACCATTACGTGGTGACATGCCAATCATGTGAAGGTGTTCTTGAGGACAGGAGTGGAGGAGAGGTAACAGACTGAGAGCTACGTAATGGTAAGAGCAGAGTTCAAAGCAGCACTGAATCTGCACGCTCATCTCCTGAAATACTCTGTGCTGCCTTAAACTCTGTGTACAGGTCAGGATCCTGTTTCTTTTAAATGCTGCACTGTAGCGTAGCCTTATATAGTGGATCGAGCGGGTTCCCTAGCAGCATTTAAAAGAAACAGGATCCTGACCTGTCCACAGAGTTTAAGGCAGCACAGAGTATTTCAGGAGATGAGCACGGGCAGCCGTTCGTTTTTCCGAGCCGTGCTCCCATTATGCACACGACCATAAAAACACCCGTTATTGCGAGTCGTAATTACGACCCGCAATAACGGGCTCATAGACTTCTGTTACCCACGGGTACCTTTCCGTTTTCTCACGGGAAGGTGCCCGTGCCGTTAAAAAAATAGAACATGTTCTATCTTTTTAACGGCACGGGCACCTTCCCGTGAGAAAACGGGAAGGTACCCGTGGCTAACAGAAGTCTATGGGCCCGCTATTTCGGGTCGTAATTACGACCCGTGATAACGGGTGTTTTTATGGTCGTGTGCATGAGGCCCCGTAATGACGGGTGGCTACATGTGTGCACCCGTCATTACGGCAGCGTTGCTAGGCGACGTCAGTAAGGGTATGTGCACACACACTAATTACGTCTGTAATTGACGGACGTATTTCGGCCGCAAGTACCGGACCGAACACAGTGCAGGGAGCCGGGCTCCTAGCATCATACTTATGTACGATGCTAGGAGTCCCTGCCTCTCCGTGGAACTACTGTCCCGTACTGAAAACATGATTACAATACGGGACAGTTGTCCTGCAGAGAGGCAGGGACTCCTAGCATCGTACATAAGGATGCTAGGAGCCCGGCTCCCTGCACTGTGTTCGGTCCGGTACTTGCGGCCGAAATACGTCCGTCAATTACGGACGTAATTAGTGTGTGTGCACATACCCTAAATAGTCACTGTCCAGGGTGCTGAAAGAGTTAACTGATCGGCAGTAAGGGTATGTTCACACGAGGGCGTCCGTAACGGCTGAAATTACGGGGATGTTTCAGCCTGAAAACATCCCCGTAATTTCAGCCGTAACGGCAAGTGCAGGCGCTTGAACGCCGCGTCAATTACGGCCGTAATTAGCGCTGCTATTCATTGGAGTCAATGAATAACGGCTCCAATTACGGCCAAAGAAGTGACAGGTCACTTCTTTGACGCGGGCGTCTATTTACGCGCCGTCATTTGACAGCGGCGCGTAAATATACGCCTCGTGTGAACAGACAAACGTCTGCCCATTGCTTTCAAAGGGCAGATGTTTGTCAACGCTATTGAGGCGCTATTTTCAGACGCAAAAACGCCCGAATTACGTCCGTAAATAGGCCATGTGAACATACCCTAAGGGTATGTGCACACACACTAATTACGTCCGTAATTGACGGACGTATTTCGGCCGCAAGTCCCGGACCGAACACAGTGCAGGGAGCCGGGCTCCTAGCATCATACTTATGTACGACGCTAGGAGTCCCTGCCTCGCTGCAGGACAACTGTCCCGTACTGTAAACATGATTATACTACGGGACAGTTGTCCTGCAGCAAGGCAGGGACTCCTAGCGTCGTACATAAGTGCGACGCTAGGAGCCCGGCTCCTTGCACTGTGTTCGGTCCGGGACTTGCGGCCGAAATACGTCCGTCAATTACGGACGTAATTAGTGTGTGTGCACATACCCTAAGGGTATGTGCACACACACTAATTATGTCCGTAATTTACGGACGTATTTCGGCCGCAAGTACCGGACCGAACACAGTGCAGGGAGCCGGGCTCCTAGCATCATAGTTATATACGATGCTAGGAGTCCCTGCCTCTCTGCAGGACAACTGTCCCGTACTGTAATCATGTTTTCAGTACGGGACAGTAGTTCCACATAGAGGCAGGGACTCCTAGCATCGTACATATGTATGATGCTAGGAGCCGGGCTCCCTGCACTGAGTTCGGTCCACTACTTGCGGCCGAAATACGTCCGTCAATTACGGACGTAATTAGTGTGTGTGCACATACCCTAACTGTTTCAGTACCCTGGACAGTGACTACCGATCACAGTACCTGTAAAAAAAAAGACGTTCATACTTACCGGGAACTCCCTGCTTCCTCCAGTCCGGTCTCCTGGCCGTTGCCTTGGTGACGCGTCCCTCTCGACATCCGGCCCGACATTCCTTGATGACGATGCAGCCCATGTGAGCGCTGCAGCCAATCACAGGCTGCCGCGGCCTCTGCAGCCAATCACAGGTGCAGAGGCCTCTGCAGCCAATCACAGGCTGCTGCGTCAGAAAAGGTCGGACTGGAGGAAGAAGAGGGACTCGTCACCAAGACAACGACCGGGTACGTATGAAATTCTTTTTATTTTATTTTTAATCAGCAGCCTCTTTTCTCTATCAGTGATTGATAGAGATAAGTGGCTGCCGATTTGCATAATGTTTTTGACCGGGTTCGGCCAAAACGGGTTCGGCCGAACCCGGTGAAGTTCGGATTCGCTGCGAACCGAACTTTTCTGGAAGTTCGGACCGAAACCGGGTTCGGTTGTCCCGGTTCGCTCATCTCTAACCTCAAACTTCGATTCGTCTGTCCATAACACTTTTTTCCAATCTTCCTCTGTCCAATGTCTGTGTGCTTTTGCCCATATTAATCTTTTCTTTTTATTAGCCAGTCTCAGATATGGCTTTTTCTTTGACACTCTGCCCTGAAGGCCAGCATCCCAGAGTCGCCTCTTCACTGTAGACGTTGACACTGGCATTTTGCGGGTACTATTTAATGAAGCTGCCAGTTGAGGACCTGTGAGGCGTCTATTTCTCAAATTAGAGACTCTAATGTACTTGTCTTGTTGCTCAGTTGTGCAGCGGGGCCTCTCACTTCTCTTTCTACTCTGATTAGAACCTGTTTGTGCTGTCCTCTGAAGGGAGTAGTACACACCGTTGTATGAAATCTTCAGTTTCTTGGCAATTTCTCGCATGGAATAGCCTTCATTTCTAAGAACAAGAATAGACTGTCGAGTTTCACATGAAAGCTCTCTTTTTCTAGCCATTTGGAGAGTTTAATCGAACCCACAAATGTAATGCTCCAGATTCTCAACTAGCTCAAAGGAAGGTCAGTTTTATAGCTCCTCTAAACAGCAAAACTGTTTACAGCGGTGCTAACATAATTGCACAAGAGTTTTCAAGTGTTTTCTAATCATCCATTAGCCTTCTAACACAGTTAGCAAACACAATGTACCATTAGAACACTGGAGTGATGGTTGCTGGAAATGGGCCTCTATACACCTATGCAGATATTGCATTAATAAAAACCAGACATTTGCAGCTAGAATAGTCATTTACCACATTAACAATGTATAGAGTGTATTTCTGATTAATTTAATGTTATCTTCATTGAAAAAAACTGTGATTTTCTTTCAAAAATAAGGAAATTTCTAAGTGACCCTAAACTTTCGAACGGTAGTGTATATATATATATATATATATAATATGTGTGTATATATATATATATATATATATATATATATATATATATATATATAGAAGAAGAAACTTTGCAGCACTCCAACATGAAAAAGGTGGTGGTTTATTCAATCCAAAACAACAGCAACGTTTCAATCCTACAATAGGATCTTTATCAAGGCTTGATAAAGAACCTATTGTAGGATTGAAACGTTGCTGTTGTTTTGGATTGAATAAACCACCACCTTTTTCATGTTGGAGTGCTGCAAAGTTTCTTCTTCTATATATTATAATACGTCCGAGGATCGGGACGTTTTGCTGGGCACCTGGTCGATCATTCTTGTGTGAGTGCTGCTGCCTTCTTGTTTGCTATATATATATATATATATATATATATGTATATAATATATATATATTGAGCTTTGTTCTGGTGCTGTATATATGTATTAAGCTTGGTTATGGTGCTGTATTTATGTACTGAGCTTGGTTCTGGTGCTGCATATAGAACTATATCACTTGTAAAATGTACAAATGGTTTTAAGCTGGAGTTACACGAAAAAAATGTGAAAAAAATGACACCTCATTGATTGGTAGGGAAAATAAACATGGCGAGGGGGAAGGAGATGTCGGGAAAGTGGTTGGGGGGGCAAGCTGAATCCTTGCCCCAGGTGCTGGAGAACCTAGCTACGCCTCTGTATCTATCTACTAGACATCTTTCTAATTATCTATTCCCCTACCGATCAACTAGTCGTCTGTCTATTGATCGATCTATCTATCTATCTATCTATCTATCTATCTATCTATCTATCTATCTATCTATCTATCTATCTATCTATCTATCTATCATAAAACCAATTGTACATTTTACAAGTGATATAGTTCTATATACAGCACCAGATCCAAGCTCATTACATATATCTATCTATCTATCTATCTATCTATCTATCTATCTATCTATCTATCTATCTATCTATCTATCTATCTATCTATCTATTTATCTATCTCTCTATTTATCTATCTATCTATCTATCTATCTATCTATCTATCTATCTATCTATCTATCTATCTATCTATCTATCTATCTATCTATCTATCTATCTATCTATCTATCTATCTATCTATCTATCTCTCTCTCTCTCTCTCTCTCTATCTATCTATCTATCTATCTATCTATCTATCTATCTATCTATCTATCTATCTATCTATCTATCTATCTATCTATCTATCTATCATCTATCTATAAGACTTCTTTCTAATTATCTATCTACCAATGTTCTATAACGTAGTTGTCAATCATGCTTGAAGACAAGGGGAAGTATACATATTGCATAGATCGGTGTTACACAGACTTAATGTGTTGCTGGTCACTGGAGATGAAAGACTCTTGAGTGTGTTGAGCGGGACAACCCTTGATATGCAGAGCAGGTTCTTTTAGGCCAGTCTTCTGCGATGACTCGTTGAGGGGCTTCTTCATAGCACTTACAAGACACGAGGCTGCCATAAAAGATGCACTTTATCCTTATTAACAGCACAAAGGATGCGGCGTCGGTCATAATGCCATCCATATTATAACAAACCACAGGTATAATTTAAAGGATTCCTCACAACAGACTTCAATGAAAGCTTTACACGAATACAAAAACAGCGGTATTTAAATGTACTGCAAATAGAAAAAGTACAAAAAAGAAAGAACATAAATGCATTTGAATAAAGACATCTGCATTCAGGTAAGGTCAGCCATTATGGACAGCGAGATGGCAACATGGGGTTCAGAATCAACACAAACTCTGCTAAAGGCACATAACAATTCTTACTCTATGGAAGTGCTAGTAAATGAAACCGGAAAATCTAGAAAAATGAAAATCCTTGGCTTTTTCTATTGTTGGCTAGTTATAGCCATCACTTGTAGGGCATGTAACCCCATGAGGAAGAATATACAGGGGTGGGATTCACATATTTAACAACAGGTTCCCTATTTTGAGGACAAATACATACGCGTCGGATGGGGGGTTGCAGTGTTTTGCAGCATACCGCACCATGGAAAATGATTCTAATAATAAAATAAAACAATTACAATATTCCATATACGCCCTAAATTAAAGTGGACTCTAAATAAAAAAATTCCCTGTCCAGAATGTTTTAGTGTGGATTTCCACACTATGTATATAATTACATAAGCGTACATACCTACCAACCTACCGATGCTCATTATATTAAACTCACCCATTACGTATAGACCTATATGAGCACATTCAATATCCTAAGCGTGCTCAGCCCATTTAATTAGGCTGTGGGCTGTGAGAAGGTGGAGGACAGTGCGGCGTGTGCAGCAATCTGCGACAACTCTCCTAGCTAATGCACAGACATGGTGCCAGGAGCAAGCTCAGTACATATATATAGCACCAGAACCAAGCTCAGTACATATACACAGAACCAGAACAAAGCTCAGTACATATATACAGCCCCAGAACAAAGCCAAGTACATAAATACAACACCAGAACCAAGCTCAGTACATATATACAGCAGCAGAACAAAGCCAAGTACATAAATACAACACCAGAACAAAGCTCAGTACATATATACAGCACCAGAACAAAGCTCTGTACATATATACAACACTAGAACAAAGCTCAGTACATATATACAGCCCAAGAACAAAGCTCAGTACATATATACAGCACCAGAACCAAGCTCAGTACATATATACAGCACCAGAACAAAGCCAAGTACATAAATACAACACCAGAACCAAGCTCACTACATAAATGTAGCACCAGAACAAAGCTCAGTACATATATACTCACCAGAACCAAGCTCAGTACATATATACAGCCCACGAACCAAGCTCAGTACATATATACAGCACTACCAAGCCAAGTACATAAATACAACACCAGAACGAAGCTCAGTACATATATACAGCACCAGAAGCAAGCTCAGTACATAAATACAACAACAGAACCAAGCTCAGTACATAAATACAGCACCAGAACAAAGCTCAGTACATATATACTCACCAGAACAAAGCTCAGCACATATATACAAAACCAGAACCAAGCTCAGTACATATATACAGTACCAGAACAAAGCTCAGTACATATATACAGCCAAAGAACTAAGCTCAGTACATATATACAGCACCAGAACAAAGCTCAGTACATATATACAGCCAAAGAACCAAGCTCAGTACATATATACAGAAGCAGAACCAAGCCAAGTACATAAATACAACACCAGAACAAAGCTCAGTACATAAATACAACAACAGAACAAAGCTCACTACATAAATACAGTACCAGAACAAAGCTGAGCTTTGTTCTTGTGCTGTAAATATGTACTGACCTTGGTTCTGGTGTATATATGTACTGAGCTTTGTTCTGGTGCTGTATATATGTACTGAGCTTGGTTTTGGTGTATATATGTACTGAGCTTTGTTAAGGTGCTGTATTTATGTAATGAGCTTGGTTCTGGAGCTGTACATATGTACTGATCTTGGTTCTGGAGTTGCATATATGTTATGAGCTTCTCTTTGGTGGTGTTTATATGTATTGAGCTTGGGTGTTATGATGTATATAACTCCAGAACCAAGCTCAGTACATATATACAGTACATCATCAGAACTAAGATCAGTACATAAATACAGCACAAGCACAAATGCAGCTCAGTACAGAGATCATTTGCAAATTCAGTTTAACCCCTGTCATATAAGTTTGTACAGCATAAAACTTCAGCTCCCAGTATAGCCAGAATGATGGTAAGGATATGCTGGGAGTTGTTGTTTCACAAAAAAAGAACGATAGTACTGATCAGTCACAGGTAGAATAAACATTTACATTTAGTGACTCACCAGTGACGACTTCTCAGATTGGAGTCGTTCTTTTTCTCTTTTCTTTGGTCCTCTATGATGACTTCTCCTGGCCACGACCCATTTCTGCAGTTTGCAGCTAAGATGTCTTTACACTGTACTCCTAAATATAATAGTATCATACCCTGTGCTCCTAAATATAATAGTACTATACACTGCGCCCCTGAATATAATAGTACTATACACTGTACTCCTGAATATAATAGTACAATACACTTCGCTCCTGTATATAATAGTATTATACACTGCACTCTTGAATATAATAGTACTATACACTGTACTCCTGAATATAATAGTACTATACACTGTGCCCCTGAATATAATAATACTATACACTGTGCTCCTGTATATAATAGTACCATACACTGTGCTCCTGAATATAATAGTACTATACACTGTGCTCCTGAATATAATAGTACTATACACTGTGTTCCTAAATATAATAGTACTATACACTGTACTCCTGAATATAATAGCACTATACACTGCACTCCTGAATATAATAGTACTATACACTGTGCCCCTGAATATAATAATACTATACACTGTGCTCCTGTATATAATAGTATTATACACTGCACTCCTGAATATAATAGTGCTATACACTGTGCTCCTGAATATAATAGTACTATACACTGCGCTCCTGAATATAATAGTACTATACACTGCGCTCCTGAATATAATAATACTATACACTGTGCTCCTGTATATAATAGTATTATACACTGCACTCCTGAATATAATAGTACTATACACTGTGCTCCTGAATATAATAGTACAATACACTGTGCTCCTGAATATAATAGTACTATACACTGTGCCCCTGTATGTAATAGTATTATACACTGCACTCCTGAATATAATAGTACTATACACTGTGCTCCTGAATATAATAGTACTATACACTGTACTCTGAATATAATAGTACTATACACTGTGCTCCTGAATATAATAGTACTATACACTGTACTCCTGAATATAATAGTACAATACACTGTGCTCCTGAATATAATAGTACAATACACTGTGCTCCTGAATATAATAGTACTATACACTGTGCTCCTGAATATAATAGTACTATACACTGTACTCCTGAATATAATAGTACTATACACTGTACTCCTGAATATAATAGTACAATACACTGTACTCCTGAATATAATAGTATTATACACTGCACTCCTGAATATAATAGTATTATACACTGCACTCCTGAATATAATAGTACTATACACTGTGCTCCTGAATATAATAGTATTATACACTGCACTCCTGAATATAATAGTACTATACACTGTGCTCCTGAATATAATAGTATTATACACTGCACTCCTGAATATAATAGTACTATACACTGTGCTCCTGAATATAATAGTATTATACACTGTACTCCTGAATATAATAGTACTATACACTGTGCTCCTGAATATAATAGTACTATACACTGTGCTCCTGAATATAATAGTACTATACACTGTACTCCTGAATATAATAGTACTATACACTATGCTCCTGAATATAATAGTATTATACACTGCACTCCTGAATATAATAGTACTATACACTGTGCTCCTGAATATAATAGTACTATACACTGTACTCCTGAATATAATAATACTATACACTGTGCTCCTGAATATAATAGTACTAAACACTGTACTCCTGAATATAATAGTACTATACACTGTGCTCCTGAATATAATAGTATTATACACTGTACTCCTGAATATAATAGCACTATACACTGTACTCCGGAATATAATAGTACTAAACACTGTACTCCGGAATATAATAGTACTAAACACTGTACTCCTGAATATAATAGTATTATACACTGCACTCCTGAATATAATAGTACTATACACTGTGCTCCTGAATATAATAGTATTATACACTGCACTCCTGAATATAATAGTACTATACACTGCACTCCTGAATATAATAGTACTATACACTGTGCTCCTGAATATAATAGTACTATACACTGTGCTCCTGAATATAATAGTACTATACACTGTACTCCTGAATATAATAGCACTATACACTGTGCTCCTGTATATAATAGTACTATACACTGTACTCCTGAATATAATAATACTATACACTGTGCTCCTGTATATAATAGTACTATACACTGTACTCCTGAATATAATAGTACTATACACTGTACTCCTGAATATAATAGCACTATACACTGTGCTCCTGTATATAATAGTACTATACACTGTACTCCTGAATATAATAGTACTATACACTGTACTCCTGAATATAATAGTACTATACACTGCACTCCTGAATATAATAGTACTATACACTGTACTCCTGAATATAATAGTACTATACACTGTACTCCTGAATATAATAGTACTATACACTGTACTCCTGAATATAATAGTACTATACACTGCGCTCCTGAATATAATAGTACTATACACTGTACTCCTGAATATAATAGTACTATACACTATGCTCCTGAATATAATAGTATTATACACTGCACTCCTGAATATAATAGTACTATACACTGCGCTCCTGAATATAATAGTATTATACACTGCACTCCTGAATATAATAGTACTATACACTGTGCTCCTGAATATAATAGTATTATACACTGTACTCCTGAATATAATAGTACTATACACTGTGCTCCTGAATATAATAGTACTATACACTGTGCTCCTGAATATAATAGTACTATACACTGTACTCCTGAATATAATAGTACTATACACTATGCTCCTGAATATAATAGTATTATACACTGCACTCCTGAATATAATAGTACTATACACTGTGCTCCTGAATATAATAGTACTATACACTGTGCGCCTGAATATAATAGTATTATACACTGTACTCCTGAATATAATAGTACTATACACTGTACTCCTGAATATAATAGTACTATACACTATGCTCCTGAATATAATAGTATTATACACTGCACTCCTGAATATAATAGTACTATACACTGTACTCCTGAATATAATAGTACTATACACTGTACTCCTAAATATAATAGTACTATACACTGCGCCCCTGAATATAATAGTACTATACACTGTACTCCTGAATATAATAGTACTATACACTGTGCTCCTGTATATAATAGTATTATACACTGTACTCCTGAATATAATAGTACTAAACACTGTACTCCGGAATATAATAGTACTAAACACTGTACTCCTGAATATAATAGTATTATACACATACACTGTATTCCTGAATATAATAATACTATACACTGTGCTCCTGAATATAATAGTACTATACACTGCTCTCCTGAATATAATAGTACTATACACTGTTCCCCTGAATAGTCTAGATACGATGCATGTAGCATGTACCCAAATAGCGAAAATTCCAGTACAGCGCCACGTTTAAGTCCTGTATAGGGTCGTAGCGGTTTAGGTGACAATGGTGTTCGCAGCGTGCTGTCGCCATTTTTTTCTCTGCTGTATATTTGCAGTCACAGACGTTCTTTCACCTGTATACACGTTTTGTTTAATTTTGTTGGAATGTGCTGTTCAAACTTTTGTGTTGTTTATGTGATTCATATATGTGGCGCTAGTGACTGCCTCCATTTTTTGATCTCACACTCCTCCCATTCTGCCCTGGGTGATTTTAATTAGTTTAATGCTAGTTCCTACCATCCCCAGATATATGTATGTAGGCTTAGTCCCAGTTCTGGGTGTATGTGCAGCGTAGGTTTCCACCTCAGAGGTCGCTTTGTCATGGCAGGTGGGCTCACACAATTTGATTAAAATGTGCGCTAAGAACCTCCCTATTGTAAGTAGATTTAGCAGTAATGCATATTTATTTATATTTAGCGGCTTAGGTGGCATTAGTGTTCGCAGTGTGCTGTCGCCATTTATTTGTGTGCTGTATGGATGGGATTAGATATATTGGCTCAGCATACAGTATCACACATGATAGGCTTAGATATAGGGCCCAGCTCACTGACACTGCGGCTCCAGAGCTGAACCCAGGAAAGGTAAGTATTAGAAATTGTTTTTCTTTTTTATGTGTTACTAATTTTTTAGACTATACATAATCCTATCCATAGCTATAGGGTCTTAGTGCTGTAGATATGCTTTCTCCTATATACTCATATACGTACATGCACACACAATTTTTTTGGGGGGACATATGTATTAGGGCTATTGCCCCTGACGTTTTACCATAGTACCATACACTGTGTCCATGAATAAAATTGTGTCAAACACTGTCACGTAATGCACCACACACAGGGCCTTTTACACCAGCCGATATTCGGCCGATGCAGTGAGCGCCGATCAATGATACATCGTTGATCGGCACTCGTTTGCTCCAGTCACAAGGAGCTATGGATAGGGAAGAGTGGTCATTACTTCCATCGCTGGTCCCCATACATTACCATCATGTCGTCAGCGCGTCTTCCTGTTTATACCAGGAGATGTGCTGCCGACAACGATAATATTTAACTTTTTTAAGACAATACGACCAGCATATGATCGAGCATTTGCTCGTTCATCTGCTGATCGCTGCCCTGTTTACACAGGGCAATTATCGGCAATGAGCGTTCTAAGAATGCTGGTCTGCCCGATAGTTGCCCAGTGTAAAACACCCTATAGCGTCCATAGTGTTCTCTGTAGACAGTAGCGATTCCTTTAGTTAATGCCTCCTCTATAGTTCTCCCCTGTAGTTATTGCCCCCTATATAGTCCTCCCCTGTAGGTAGTGCCCCCTATATATTCCTCCCCTGTAGTTTGTGCCACCTATATAGTCCTCCCCTGTAGTTAGTGCCCCTATATAGTACTCTCCTGTAGTTATTGTCCCCTATATAGTCCTCCCCTGTAGTTGGTGCCACCTATATAGTCCTTCCCTGTAGTTTGTGCCCCCTATATAGTCCTCCCCTGTAGATATTGTCCCTTATATAGTCCTCCCCTGTAGTTGGTGCCACCTATATAGTCCCCCCTGTAGTTTGTGCCCCTATATAGTCCCCTATGTAATTATTGTCCCCTATATAGTGCTCTCCTGTAGTTATTGTCCCCTATATAGTTCTCTCCTGTAGTTGGTGCCACCTATATAGTCCTCCCCTTTAGTTAGTGCCCCCTATATAGTCCTCCCCTGTAGTTAGTGTCCCCTATATATTCCTTCCCCTGTAGTTATTGTCCCATATAGTTAAGGCCCCCAACACTGCCTACAATAAAAGGAAAAAAACATGATATACTTATCTGTCGTGTTGCCGCACCATCCTCCAGCGACGCAGTCTTCCTCCAGCGGAACGATGCAGCACTGCATCATCACTAAAGCGCCGAATGGCGAGGCATCATGTGCCTCGTCAAGGCAGCGATAGTGAACTCAATTGTATCCGTGTTCTAAGGACGCAAATACAATTGAGTGCAGGAACCGGTTTCTCGCTTCACCCGGTTATGTGAACCGGCTGTAATTTTAACAACCGGTTCGGGGGAACCGAGGCAAACCAGCCGGATCCCACCCCTGAGAATACACATAACATAGGCAGCACTTGTGGTCACTCTGGGGTCTATGGAGGGAGCGTGGCAAGCTCAGATGGGCCTCACACCTTTTACTATAGGTGTTCCCCCCCCCCCCTCTCTACAGGCACTGCCATGTTAGCAACCAAGGGAGCAGGAAACCATCCAGAGGATCATGCCAAACCTTGTTAATATCTATCTATCTATCTATCTATCTATCTTTCTCTCTCACTATCTTTCTCTCTCACCATCTTTCTCTCTCACTATCTTTCTCTCTCACTATCTATCTATCTATCTATCTATCTATCTATCTATCTATCTATCTATCTATCTATCTATCTATCTATCTATCTATCTATCTATCTATCTATCTATCTATCTATCTATCTATCTATCTGTCTATCTGTCTATCTATCTATCTAATCCCCGGCCATTTCAACTTTTAATGCCGCAAGCCTGGCATCAACATAAAAATAGGCTCCTTTTGAACCTTGATCATCTGCCACGACGACAGTTTTAAAGGACATTTCTGGATCTAAGTTCACCAGGACATATATATGTATTCCAGTGCATTAAAATAAATCATCACAAACTAAAAGACCCCTAGCATGCTTTTTGGGAAAATAAATAGTCAAACCTTAAGGTCTTAAAGCTAAAATAATGTTTCTCATGTATAACCTCGACACATCCTAAACACAAATAATTAGTTAATAAGCAAATATTATATAAAAGTCACGGGAAAAAACGCCATGGGTCGTGTCTGTCCTAGGTTGGTATACTTTTTGCCTTGTGTTCTAGTTTATGCGCTAATATTTTTCCCATTGGGGCATTATCCATATATATCCTTTAAAGAGGCTCTGTCACCAGATTTTCAAACCCCTATCTCGTATTGCATGTGATCGGCGCTGCAATGTAGATAAGAGTAACATTTTGTTTTTTCAAAAACTAGCATTTTTGGCCAAGTTATGAGCATTTTTATATTTATGCAAATGAGCCTTTCTTAAGTACAACTGGGCGTGTTTAAAGTTAAGTACAACTGGGCGTGTATTGTGTGTGTACATCTGGGCGTTTTTACTTCTTTTACTAGCTGGGCGTTGTGAATGGAAGTGTATGATGCTGACGAATCAGCATCATCCACTTCTCTTCGTTACCACCCAGCTTCTGGCAGTGCACAGACACACAGCGTGTTCTCCAGAGATCACGCTGTGACGTCACTCACTTCCTGCCCACAGGAACTTCATCGTGTCGGACGAGCGAGGACACATCGGCACCAGGCGACAGAGGCTACAGTTGATTCTGCAGCAGCATCGGCGTTTGCAGGTAAGTCGATGTAGCCCCTGGCTCCTGGTGCCGATGTGTCCTCGCTCGTCCGACACGAAGCAGGACCTGGGGCAGGAAGTGACGTCACAGCGTGATCTCTGGAGAACACGCTGTGTGTCTGTGCACTGCCAGAAGCTGGGTGTTGACGAAGAGAAGTGGATGATGCTGATTCGTCAGCATCATACACTTCTATTCACAACGCCCAGCTAGTAAAACAAGTAAAAACGCTCAGATGTTACACACACAAGACACGCCCACTTGTACTTAACTTTAAACACGCCCAGTTGTACTTAAGAAAGGCTCATTTGCATAAATATAAAAATGCTCATAACTTGGCCAAAAATGCTCGTTTAAAAAAAACAAAAAAACACGTTACTCTTATCTACATTGCAGCGCCGATCACATGCAATACGAGATAGGGGTTGCAAAATCTGGTGACAGAGCCTCTTTAAGTCTCTTCTACTGTGACTAGTGTAGATTTTACATACAGTTATCAAGGTTTACTACCACCCGGACTAATATTTTGATATTTTTGTACAATGGCATTTTGCCTGGCATATGTTTATGTATATATCATGGTATAGGCCTTCTTCCTCTTCTGTTTTTATTTGGCTTTAAAGGAGATTGCGCCTATATGTTATGATCCAATAAGGGCATTTTATATAGTACTTATAGATACTGCTTTCATTTCACAGCATTTGTAGGTTTAAAAAATAGATTCAGTCGCAGTTTTACCGTTACCTGACGTACCACCTTAAAAACAAAATTCTGGTTACTCGGTTGCAAAGGTTACTCACTCCTTGCAAAACCCATCACACATGAAATGAAAAGAAATGACTGTCAATTCGAGCACCAGGACTCAAAAAAGGTTTAATTAACATTCAGATGTGCAAGGAATGATTCCCCAGGTATCGCCTCCTACGATAAGACTTGTAGACTTGTTTACAAATGCGTTTCCACATGAGTGATCTGTGTTATTCATTTTCATCTTATAGAACATAATCCAAAGCAAAGGAAGTCAATCAATTCCGGTCTGGGGCCAATGCGACCACCTAGTCTCCCTTTTCACACACATGATAGATGTGTTATGACTTGTCGTCGTATTAAGTACAAAGCTGCCCACCAATATGGCACGTGCGATTCTTCTAGGTAAAGGAGGAAATAAGGAAACTAATGAAATAGCTGCATCTGTCAATAGACGACGCGTCTAAAACCGCAGCCGGTAAGTGTTTGCCGCGGCGTGAAACTGTTGTCAAAGAAACATTGTAGGAAAAACAAAAAGATGAGAGGAATGTTGTATGACTTTATACACACAGGACCGGACTTAGAAGGTGTGCGACCTGTGCGGTGTCACACGGAGCATCAGCTGCCCCTACTGAAGGAGGCGCCACTGATGACCTAGTACCTCGAGGCTTGTAACCACCACGAAACGTAATATTAATTGCATAGCACGTTTAACGCTGCACCCTTTTCCAAACAGCTGATTAGCGGGGGTCGGACCCTGACCCATCAGCTATTGATGGCCTATCCTGAGGATAGACCATCAATTTTTAGGGACTGGGCAACCCCTTAAAGCCTACCATGTGGTAGGCTTAGATGGTGTGATCCTGTCTGCTGGGCCCTGTATCTAAACCTACCTTGTGGCTTATATAACCTATCATTTTATTGAGACTAAAAAAACGGCGTCAGCGAAATAGTTTTCGAATCCGAAGAAGTTCAACAACTAAATATGTAAAAAAAACAAACACAAAAAAAAATAAATTGTAACACATAAAAAAGAAAAACATTTCTAATACTTACCTTTCCTGGGTTCAGTGCTGGAGCCACATTGTCAGTCAGCTGGGCCCTATATCTAAGCCTATCATGTGTGATACTGTCTGCTGAGCCAATATATCTAATCCCATCCATACAGCACACAAATAAATGGCGACAGCACACTGCGAACACTAATGCCACCTAAGCCGCTAAATATAAATAAATATGCATTACTGCTAAATCTACTTACAATGGGGAGGTTCTTAGCACACATTTTGATCAAATTGTGTGAGCCCACCTGCCACGACAAGGCGACCTCTGTAAGGTGGGGACCTACGCTGCACATATACCCAGAACTGGGACTAAGCCTACATATATATATATCTGGGGATGGTAGGAACCAGCATTAAACTAATTAAAATCACCCAGGGCAGAATGGGAGGAGTGCAAGATCAAAAAATGGAGGCAGTCACTAACCCCACATATATGAATCACATAAACAACACAAAAGTTTAAACAGCACATTCCAACAAAATGAAACAAAACATGTATACAGGTTCAAGAACGCCTGTGACTGCAAATATACAGCACACAAGAAAATGGCGACAGCACTCTGTGAACACTAATGTAACCTAAACCGCTACGACCCTATACAGGACTTAAACGTGGCGCTGTACTGGAATTTTCGCTATTTGGGTACATGCTACATGCATCGTATCTAGACTATACATAATCCTATCCATAGCTATAGGGTCGTAGTGGTGTAGATATGCTGTCTCCTATATACTCATATACGTACACGCACACACATTTTTTTGGGGGGACACATATGTATTGGGGCTATTGCCCCTGACGTTTTAAGTTCTTAGTGACGCCCCTGGCTGCTAGTGATGCATCGTTGGGTCACTTAGGAGACCCAGCGATGCAGCTAAAAGCTCTGGGCCGTCGGCCATGAGAATAAGTTAGATGGGGGAGGCAAGAAGAACTTTTTCACCGGGGCCCATGAGCCATTAGTTACGCCCCTGGTGATACATGTATGATTGCTGGGCGTCCCACCACTGGAACCTCCACCGATCGCTATAACAGGTATCCCAGTTCCTCCTCACAGCATGACCGTAGTAAGAAGGATTTTGAATGGAGTGGCGTTCGCGCATTTTTGCTGCTGCCCCATTCAATGTCTATGGAGCCGATGGAAACAGCCGAGTACAACCGCTCCATTCAAAATCTTTCTCACTGCGATAGAGTGGTGAGGAGGAACAGGAGTTAGGGGTGGAACCTCCAGCGATCATACATTTATCACCTACACTGGGGATAAGTGATATATGTTGGAAAACCACTTTAATATGATCGTTCGTCCCCATACAGTTTGCATTTTGTCGCTAGTACATCCCGTTTACATGGCGAGATGTGCTTCTGACGAACGATCATTGTGTGTAACTCCTCCATCTTTTTTCTACGTTTGTTTCCATGCAGTGTATTGCAGGAGTTGCTCATAATAATCAATCAGATTCCACCTTACAGTTTTTCCAGTGCAGGTTACAAAATGAAAGCTGGCATCTGATTGGGTACTAAAGTTAACAGTTGCCCATACCAACCAATCAAATCTCACACTTATTTTATCCAGTTCAGTTGGCCAAATGTAAGCTGGAGTCTGATTGGTTGCTAGGGGAAACTGCTTAAATTTTTATATTTTACAAAACGAGGCTCCAGTCCAGGGCAGCATTGCCTTTTTTAGTTTTTATTTAAGTATTTTTAAATTCAATAAAATAAATTTGTCTTTGTTACCTGCTCACTGGGTAGTCACCCCGCACAATTCTGCCATTTCATCTAAGCTCGAATTGCTTTCATAGATTTACCTTTTCATCCTCTAAATGAGACATTAGTCATTGGTTCTGATGATATAGCCTCAGTTCTTCATTCCTTCCTAGGAAAACTAAGTACAAACTTCACAAGCAGAATTTTGGCAAGCTCCCCTAAACGGATCGACCTCTTCCCATTTTCCGAGCGTCTTGAGCATATCATCTCCCTCCCCAGAGATGGTCTCGACAAGATTTGGCAAATGTATAAAAACAAACACCAAATAGTTGCTTCTTATTGAAACCCAGCAGCATATAATCAGCCATCTCCGATAAAAGCAGCAAAACACGTTTTATATGTTACGACAATTAAGGGAAGATCTTACTAGATTATGTCTCGGTAGATTAAGACTTTAATACCCTTTCTGTGTTGAGCTAGAGGGCGCTATGTGGCTTTTTCTAGATGCCCCATCTCCCAACAGTCATTTGCCCCCCCCCATATCTACCAACGAGGGTGCTATGTGGCTTCTTCTATATGCCCCCTCCAAACAGGCAATCAGTATGTTGGTTCCCCCAAACTTCAGCTTTTCTTTTGGCCTCAGAGGACAAGTGTCTTTTGTGCCCATAGAGCACAAGTGCCATATTATTCTAAAATAGTCCAGGAAATAAGAAGTCGGAATATATGAGACCATCCCAGCATCGTTTAATGGACATCAAGGATTCTGTAGTCTGTATTCTGCACAAGGGTGGCCATTGAGTGGTCAGCATTAGCCCTCACTACCAGTATTTTTGCAACTGGTGGGCTTGACGGTCAACATGGAAAATTAGAGAAATGGCTCTGCTCTGAAAGGCTTTTTCGAGAGGGGAAACTAGGCCAAGGATCTCAAAAATGGCAGGGAAATAAGGACACAAGAAGTATCTTGAAGGTTCTCTGGCCCTGGCATCGGGTGGCTTTGCTGAGCTAAATCAACAACAGGAGGGGGCCATGTTAATTTTTGCTATGGGGCTCTTCCTTCCATGTACTGTATATCACTGGTTCACGTGAATCTATGTAGGGTCATAAAGCAGGTATGACAGCTAATTTATGTGTTGGGTTTTTAGTGTAGTAATACTTTAAAAAAACATCTGTCACCTGAGAGAGCTCCTCATTTTAGGGCCTCTTTAAGATGCTAAAGAAGAGACAGTGAGTACTCCTACAGCAACACCAATCTTCTAATTGGGGGGGGCTAAATAATCCCCGCTCCCTACGTAAATAAGAGCATGTGAGCCCTCTTGATGGCCTTTTCCGCCAGCTCATACTCTTTCAAAAAGGAGGCATCACATGAACCCTTTAGGCCATGGCCGGATTAAGTTTGGTGGAGTTCCCTGGGCAAAAAAATGTGGCATGGGCCCGCATCTCACCTCTGGAACCCAGGCCACCTAACCCTTTATAGCAGCCACATATAGGAGAGGTGGCCATATAACCTCCTGGCCCTCTCCACTAAATGCTATGGGAGTTATCGAGGTAGCCGAGCCACTGTTTCCTTTAGACTTGCGATACACATGGGTATCCACCTTTTTTTGGCATGATAGGATCACCGAACAGCCATCAGGGAATCCTGTTTTCCTAAAAGGTGGGGTTCCCAGAGATGAGCAATGTACACACTACCCATTACAGTGTACCGCACAGTGACCAACACCACCGCATAATTTTACCAGCAGGGGGAGCAGTCCAGCGGCCCTACAGCACCCTCAGGTCTTTTGCCTCTGAGCTAAATTCCCCTACAGACATATTAATTTTTTTTACTGTGTATTCATCTGTTTATTTCCATATAGGTAACTGCACTCAAGTTCCTTTAATCAACACAAGATGATTACATCCATTTAAATGATGTGCCCATTGTTAAACCTGGTGCAATGCTGCCATTTTTATTAATCATATAAGATTTAGCATCTTGCAGAAAATACATTATCCGTCAGAGAAATGAGATTCGCTTACAATTGGCTTGGAAATCAAGAGGGTATATTAAAGAGTTAGCTAGTCATTAGCATCATATTCTCAAGACGTCGTGCACTCTATAATCATGGTAATAATTGATTTTAGTGATGATAGTCACTTGTAGCCCACACAATGCTCGGCAGTGAACTTTGTACCCGCTAGTTTATTATGCATGGTGAAATCTTTGATGGTGTCATCTATCTTGCCACAAAACTTGCAATGCTTTACATTTTTTATCCTTCACGACAAAAAAAAAAAATGCTCTGATTATAGGGCCCGCCGCCAACCCTGCAATGTCTGTACACATCGAATTTCTCTCTCTGTCAATATTTTTTTTATTTTTTTTCGCAGGATAGTGTCAACCAGTAGCAAAATATTCAACAAGAACGATGATTTGATAGAAACATATATTTTACGAATGATAAGACTTCGAGGTTATCTGTCAAAGTTTTCCATCTGCTGAAGGTTGGAAATAAAAAACAGACACGTAATCAAGAAATGAATAAAGGAAAGGGACAAAGAATTCAACTAAACCCTATGTTTAAAGACACTGGATAAATAGCAATACCCTAATGTAATGATGTTTGAGCAATTGCTCTTATTGCAGACTGGAGTTATCTATTATTAATCCATGCTTGGCCCATGAAAAGAATAGGGGCTGCCCTGATTTGTTGATAGACTTTAAAGAAGTGCTGTCAGCTTTCCTGCGTAATGTAGAATAGAGGAGCTGTCAGCTCTCTTGTGTGATGTAGTATAGAGGAGCTGTCAGTTCTCCTGTGTGGTGTAGTATAGAGGATCTGTCAGTTCTCCTGTGTGGTGTAGTATAGAGGATCTGTCAGCTCTCCTGTGTGGTGTAGTATAGAGGAGCTGTTAGCTCTCCTGTGTGGTGTAGTATAGAGGATCTGTCAGCTCTCCTGTGTGGTGTAGTATAGAGGATCTGTCAGTTCTCCTGTGTGGTGTAGTATAGAGGAGCTGTCAGTTCTCCTGTGTGGTGTAGTATAGAGGATCTGTCACCTTTGTGGTGTAGTATAGAGGATCTGTCAGCTCTCCTGTGTGATGTAGTATAGAGGAGCTGTCGGCTCTCTTGTGTGGGGTAGTATAGAGGAGCTGTCGGCTCTCCTGTGTGGTGTAGTATAGAGGATCTGTCAGTTCTCCTGTGTGGTGTAGTATAGAGGAGCTGTTAGCTCTCCTGTGTGGTGTAGTATAGAGGATCTGTCACAGGGGCGTAACTAGGAAAGACTGGGCCCCATAGCAAACTTTTGACTAGGGCCCCCCCTCTGCTGGGTATCACGCAACCCCCCCCCCCTTTGTAGATAGTGCCTCCCTATAGATTCCACCACACAGCGCCCCCCTATAGATAGCACCATACACAGCCCCCTGCAGATAACGCCATACAGCCCCCCTGTAGATAACGCCATACAGACCCCCTCTGTAGATAACGCCATACAGCCCCCCTGTAGATAACGCCATACAGTCCCCCCTATAGAGAATGCCATACAGCCCCCCCTTTAGAAAATGCCATACAGAACCCCTCTGTAGATAACGCAATGTACCCCCCCCTCCAAAAAAAACGGCCTATAGTTTGTCCTACAAAAGACATGCATCCCCTATCCACAGGATAGGGGATACATGTGTGATCGCTGGCAGCGATAAGGAGAATGGGGGACCGAAAGTCCCCCGAAGTTCTCCATGACTAACCTCGGACTTCCGGCGTCTGCGCAGTTCAATAAAAATGAAAGGAGCGCTGGTCACGCATGCGCACAAGCGCGACCGGCGCTCCATTCATTTCTACGGAGCTGCCGACACAGACCCCGGAAGTCCGAGGTTTGTCATGGAGAACTTAGGGGGGACTTTCGGTCCCCCGTTCTCCTCATCGCTGCCAGCGATCACACATGTATCCCCTATCCTGTGATTAGGGGATACATGTCTTATGTAGGAACAACCCCTTCAGTGGCGTCGTGCTGTAGCAGCCATAGCGGCTGCTAGCGGAGCCTGCTGCCATGGGAGGGGGCCGTGCCGGCGGGTGGCACAGGCCCCCTCATGCTGCAGGCCCTGTAGAAGTCGCTACGGCTGCTATAGCGGTAGTTACGCCACTGCGTATAGGTTTGTACGGCGTAAAACTACAGCTCCCAGCATGGCCTGAACAATGATAAGGATATGCTGGGAGATGCGGTTTCACAAAAAAAATCCTATCACCATCATCTCGCTGCAGATCATACAGTGACTACAATACTGATTAGAGGCAGAATAAACATTTACATTAAGTGACTCACCGGTGACGTCTCAGATTCTAGTTCTTTTCTTCTCCCTCCGGTTCAGACATCTATGATGGATTTCTACCGGCCATGACCCATTTCTGCAGTTTTCCGTTCAGATGTCTTCAGCTTCTCACTTTTAAAACATTTCTGCACCTGTAAACAAAGTTAAAATTCTCAACACATCTAAATATAACTGTCACACACACACACACCGTGCCCCCTGTAGATAGTGACCTACATAGAAGCCCCTATAGATAGTGCCCACATATGGACTCCAGAGCTGCAAGGCAATAGTGCTAACCACTGAGCCACCGTGCTGCCCTACATATAGCTTCCCCTATAGTTCTTGCTCCACGTATAGCCCACCTCTGTACATAGTGTCTCACATATAGCTCCCCCTGTATATAGTGTCCCACATATAGCCCACCCCTGTAGACTGTGCACTACATATAGCCACCCTGTTGCTAGTGCCCCACAGGTAACCCACCCCTGTATATAGTGGCCCACATATAGACCCCCCTGTATATAGTGGCCCACATATAGACCCCCCCTGTATATAGTGGCCCACATATAGAGCCCCCTGTATATAATGGCCCACACCCCCACATATAGACCCCCCTGTATATAATGGCCCACATATAGAGCCCCCTGTATATAGTGGCCAACATATAGACCCCCCCTGTATATAGTGGCCCACATATAGAGCCCCCTGTATATAGTGGCCCACACCCCCACATATAGACCCCCCTGTATATAGTGGCCCACATATAGAGCCCCCTGTATATAATGGCTCACATATAGAGCCCCCTGTATATAGTGGCCAACATATAGACCCCCCCTGTATATAGTGGCCCACATATAGAGCCCCCTGTATATAGTGGCCCACACCCCCACATATAGACCCCCCCTGTAGCTACTGCCCCACATATAGACCCCCCCTGTAGCTACTGCCCCACATATAGACCCCCCTGTAGCTACTGCCCCACATATAGAACCCTATATATAATAGCCCACATAAAGATGACCCCCCCCCCCCCCCCCCACTATAGATAATGCCATTCACATTTTTATGAGGGGGAAAAAACAAAAACTTGACATACTCACATTCTCCGGTTCCCACGCTGTTCACTGGCGATGCAGACATGCTCTCTTCTGAGCATGTCTGCAGGAGCTGAACGAGCGTCCTCCAATGACGCTGATTGGCGGGGCAGAATGACTTGCCCCGCCAATCAGCACCTTCTAAGCATGGAAGCGGCGCGATGATGTCATCGCGCCGCTAGCCAATCAGTGTCATTGTAAGGCACTGGATGGTCAGGCACGGAACATGCCCGGCCATTCAGTGCTAATACATGTGTTTGGCTGCCGCTAGCACTGGGGCCCCCTCCGGTGCTAGCGACACCTACAGGCATGAGAGGGCCTGTGTAAGTCTCGGCGTCGCGGGCCCCACAGTAGCGACGCTACCGCTGTAGTAGCCATAACGGCTGCTAGCGGCGCCACCGGGCCCCCTCAAGCCCCGGGCCCCGTAGCAGCCGCTACTGCTGCTACCGCGGTAGTTACGCCACTGATCTGTCAGCTCTCCTGTGTGGTGTAGTATAGAGGATCTGTCAGTTCTCCTGTGTGGTGTAGTATAGAGGAGCTGTCAGTTCTCCTGTGTGGTGTAGTATAGAGGATCTGTCACCTTTGTGGTGTAGTATAGAGGATCTGTCAGCTCTCCTGTGTGATGTAGTATAGAGGATCTGTCAGTTCTCCTGTGTGGTGCAGTATAGAGGAACTGTCAGCTCTCCTGTGTGGTGTAGTATAGAGGAGCTGTCAGCTCTCTTGTGTGGTGTAGTATAGAGGGTCTGTCAGCTCTCCTGTGTGGTGTAGTATAGAGGAGCTGTCAGTTCTCCTGTGTGGTGTAGTATAGAGGAGCTGTCAGCTCTCCTGTGTGGTGTAGTATAGAGGAGCTGTCAGCTCTCCTGTGTGGTGTAGTATAGAGGATCTGTCAGCTCTCCTGTGTGGTGTAGTATAGAGGAGCTGTCAGTTCTCCTGTGTGGTGTAGTATAGAGGATGTGTCAGTTCTCCTGCGTAATGTAGAATAGAGGAGATGTCAGCTCTCCTGTGTGGTGTAGTATAGAGGAGATGTCAGCTCTCCTGTGTGGTGTAGTATAGAGGATCTGTCAGTTCTCCTGTGTGGTGTAGTATAGAGGAGCTGTCAGTTCTCCTGTGTGGTGTAGTATAGAGGATCTGTCACCTGTGTGGTGTAGTATAGAGGAGCTGTAAGCTCTCTTGTGTGGTGTAGTATAGAGGAGCTGTCAGCTCTCCTGTGTGGTGTAGTATAGAGGATCTGTCAGCTCTCCTGTGTGGTGTAGTATAGAGGAGCTGTCAGCTCTCCTGTGTGGTGTAGTCTATAGGATCTGTCAGTTCTCCTGTTTGGTGTAGCATAGAGCATCTGTGAGCTCTCCTGTGTGGTGTAGTATAGAGGATCTGTCAGCTCCCCTGTGTGGTGTAGTATAGAGGAGCTGTCAGCTCCTCTGTGTGGTGTAGTATAGAGGAGCTATCAGCTCTCCTGTGTTTTAGTATAGAGGATCTGTCAGCTCTCCTGTGTGGTGTAGTATAGAGGAGCTGTCAGCTCTCCTGTGTCGTATAGTATAGAGGAGCTGGCGGTTCTCCTGTGTGGTGTAGTATAGAGGATCTGTCAGCTCTCCTGTGTGGTGTAGTATAGAGGAGCTGTCAGCTCTCCTGTGTGGTGTAGTATAGAGGAGCTGTCAGTTCTCCTGTGTAGTGTAGTATGGAGGAACTGTCAGCTCTCCTGTGTGGTGTAGTATAGAGGAGCTGTCAGCTCTCTTGTGTGGTGTAGTATAGAGGAGCTGTCAGTTCTCCTGTGTGGTGTAGTATAGAGGATCTGTCCGCTCTCCTGTGTGGTGTAGTATAGAGGAGCTGTCAGCTCTCCTGTGTGGTGTAGTATATGTAGAAATGTCCGACAGTGGTTGGAAGAGCACGACCAAGACTTCCAAGTACTTCCTTGGCCCCCTAATTCTCCAGACTTGAACCCAATTGGGCATCTGTGGGACCTCGATCATCTTGTTCGCTCTATGGATCTTCCTCAAAGCATCCTCCAGCAAATGTGGGATGCTCTGCAGTCAGCAAGCTGGCGCCAGATACCTGAGACAACCAACTAGCACCTTATTGAATCCCTCCCCGCCCGTCTAGCTGCTGTCCGTTGTGCACACGGCGGTTACTCTGGATATTAGCTGGTGGTCATAATAATGGGTCTCTACTGTGTAGTACTATAACCAATTGCCTACATATATAAAGATGTAGCAGAGCTGATCTAGTCATTGAACTGCTTCTTTTGTAAACTGTGCTGTGCAAGAAAAAACATAGATTGGGTATGAAATTGATTTTGGGGAAACTACAAACCCGGCCCTGCTACATCTGTACATGGAGAAAGATCGAGGTCATTATAAATACACAGCTTGATATGTTCACCATTACAGTACATGAGACAGCCTGACATAGCAATTCAGTTACAGTAAGCAAACCAGAGAAGCTCACAAGCAAAGACGGTACAGTCAGGGTTAAAATCTGATAGAATTGTATGTTTTTTCTGCGGAGTCCATCAGTCTGTCAGGTAGTTTGAAATATTAGCTTTTTCATTGCAGCCTTTCAAATAAATCTGATAACTGTATTAAGAACTATTCATTTTTTCCCTCTAATAAATATATTTAGTAATGAACTGTCTAACACAATAACCTTGCAGCTTTTGACTTTTGTCACAGTGTATTGTGTTTCACAGTGTGAACAGCCGTAATGATCATGTGATCACATGAGTCGATTCATTTTGGCAAGCTTCGCCAGTTGACAGGTATGTAATACACTTGCCTTGCGGCTTTGAGACCAGGTTTCAAGAGCAGCCTTTACTGATGTGAGCGAAAATCATTCAGATCTCATAACTGTATCAAATGTCAGGACCGGTAAAAATCACCCAGCATTCACAGGGAGGAGGATTATACCAGCCAGATATAAAATACTGACCCCTTCAATGCAAGCCGACCAGGATAACGGCCTGCGACCCACGATGATACATTATATAAAATACTGTAGCCAAGGAGATCCAAGCAAATTCCGGTTATCAGCAACGAAATGTATCAAGGAATGTGAAAGCTTGTATTTGATTGATTGGTTGCTGTTGATCATGCTACATCCTTTGATCGAAAGCGTATCTATGATTACGTTTTTCTTTTTTTTTTTTTTATAAATGGTAGTATATGTCAGAATATAAAACTTTGTAATATATCTAATCAGGGAAAAGTGGCATCTTTTTCACCTTCCAGTAGCCTGTAGGTTCTATTTCCCTCTCTATAAATGTTCAAAAACCTCCTCAGTCACCAAAGAATCCATCTAGAGTAAAACTGAAAATGCAATACATAGAGGAAGGGGAAGGAGAGGGATGCAGCTGCAGTTCTTAACTCAGTGAAACAAGGGGAAAGGGGAGGGCTAGAAGCAGGGGAGCAGCTGATTGGCTCAGATCCGACAGCATAGCTTATATCACACTACGAAGAACCTGCCCACCTAGCAAGCATGGTGTAGTGGAATCACTAGTTGTGCAATTCCCCAGAGTGCAAGTTATGGAATGTGTCTGTAGCGATTCCCCAAAGGCAGCTGAAGACTGTCTGGATAAAGCTTACAGGTAATCTGCTACCTCAAGTCCATCACTACTCTGATCAGAAGAGTGTAAGGCTACTCTATGGTCTTCACCAGAGCCCACCGCAAGGCAGGTTGGATTTGGCTGCATTGAACCCAGGTTGCATTAACAGAATACAGTGTTGTACCGGAGGTGCAATGCAGGCAATACTAGAATAGAACCCAGACAGACAGAGGGTAAACAGCAAACAGTACACAACCAGGAGAGACTGTAAGTCCAAATCAGAAAGCAGATGAACACCAAGTGTTGCAGATGTCAAAACCAGCCGAGAGCAGAATGTCCAAATCAGTGAGCAAAACGGTTAATCTAAAGTCAAGGTCCAGTTCCAATAATCTAAATAGTCAGGTGATACAGGGTGTAGCCAGGAGCTTGATCAGATACTTGCATACACAAAGAAATTCACAAGCAACAATGAAAGAACAGACCATACTTAAATACTCCACCCTAGAATCTGATAGAAAGAAGACAGAGAAATTAAATTGGCTCTGCAAATCAAGTAAGAAATATTAATTTACAGAAAACAGCAGAGGGAAGGGCAAAGTCCTCAAATATGGAGGGACTGGATTTTTGATGATGCATCGGTTGAGTGTTGAGTCATAAAAATCTTTCCCCCTTAAAGTGTATGCCCACCTTAAGAGACCCTTTTACAGTTCACATAAAATTATTCTAAATGAAATGTTAAAGGGGATATCCAGCGTTTTAAAAATTGGTCTACTTTTTTTCAGACAATCCTTAAAACCAGACTGCAAAAGGGGCGAGGTTTATGCAACTTTGCATAAAAGTGGGTGTTTCAAGTCATTTTGGGGGCATCTCCATGTGGAGAGAGGAGGAGATTAAAATATCCCTATTTAGGGGATTTGAAAGTTGGTAATGTGCATGGCATGTGTCTGGTATTGAAGCTCATCCCCATTCAAATGATCTGCAGATCTGCAATACAATACACAGCTCATGAACAAGCATGGTGCATTATACATTTTTCTGATCCTGGATGACCTCTTTAAGTATTTTTTTTTACTTATCTTGTACCAATCTGAGTAACAGCCTCCAGAGCTGTACTCACTATTCTGCAGGCTTCAGAGTGGAAATATCCCAAATAGACAAACCCTAGAACAAGTCCTTCGATGTTACAACTAATTTTACTTGCACTATGAATGTTATAACCCCGCAGCAGCAGACAATACATTACTGATGATCTCCTTCATGTAATAACCTTCCTCCGCCGGTCCAGCTCTGCTGTCACAATTTCTTCATCAGCTTTGTGTACTGTAGCAATTAATGCAGAGTGAACACATTTCTAGCTGTAAAAGCTCCATCTAGTCGTGTCTATACTGAGCACGATTAGTATATCCCGACAATTTTCTGCACGCCATAAAGGAAACTGTCATATAAAAGCATTCTCTTTATAAATGTTCCATTGCTCGGACAATTTATTTTATGTATTGTATGTTAAATACAATCTTTACAAACAAGGGAATTTTTTTATACCACCAATGCCATGTAAACATGAGTAATAAAGTTTTAAAGGGGCTTTCCACTTTTTATGATATGTCAGTCAGTTAAATACCCGAAGACCCCCATAGATCTTGAGATTGTAGGGCATCCTTTCCGTTCTTGATTGACATGTGGACATCTATAAACTCAAAGCTTTGCATCGCTCACCAATCATGCCTGGTCACCTCTTCAATGAGGACATCTCTGCTTGACATTTCAAGTGTTGAGGTGGAAAAGCCCTTTAACTTCAAGGATATTTGAAAGATCTAAATCTGCAACCTACCACCAGGATAAGCTGCTTTAGAGAAGTCCGACTGTCCAAGTGGTTGCTCCACTCCCTCGATGAGCCTGTTTGGCAAGTCAGCAGCAAGGAGATGGCTCACTTGTCATGGCTTATGACTTTTCAAGAGGACTTCCTATCAAAAGAGTCATGAGGAGGTCCAAGAAGGTGCCAAATCAAAAGGACTATATTATTCTGTGCTGGAAATAGGGATCCAGATTTTTATTTTTTCTATCCAGGATTACTTATAAAGTTGCTGTTTCAAATCTCCAATATGAGGGCAGCAAATTTCAGAGGAGAAGACGCTGAGTTTGGGGATATATAGTTTTTTATGATTTGATTCAGTGTTTTAATGTAATAAGCTTTTAATAAGGACTCATAGAGAAAGCATGTGAGTCCCGCTTTCTCCGCCCACACTCTGCTGATTGACAGATTTTTTTGTATAAGTTTCTGTACAGGAAGAGCTGTCAATCACTGTGTGTGGGCGGGGGAAACAGGACTCACAGGCTTTCTCTGAGAGTCCTTAAACTGCTTTTTACATAAAAATAATTAATCAAATCATAGAAAACTATATATTTCCCAGCTCAGCGTCATCTACTCTATTCTATGCTGCCCTCAGATTGGAGACCTGACAAATCCATTCGAGTCTGGTGGATTTAGGACTATTGGAATCTTGTTGGCCTGTGTTTTTATACCATAATATAATACTGGAAAACCTGGTAAGGGATCTGGTTGCTCGTGATTGAAGAGATGGGTGGCTTCCTATCCCATTAAGACAGTCCAAGATATGGGTGCCACAAATATCTGGGGCTTCCACCCTCGAGAAGAAGCAGATGATATCAACCTATGGTAACCACTCTAATATGGACATTGTTGGCGCATGTGGTGCTTGGCAGCAGGCCTTCGCCTTGGAAGATAGAGAAGCTGATTTTTTTTTGCACAGTGTCTTCTTAACCAACATTTTTGTCTTATGTTTTGCTGACTTGATGCTGATAGTAAACCCCGGGAGATGGCGATCCCACTACTTTGAGTTAATCAAACTCCCTTACACCCCGGGCATCACATGTTGTAAGGACATGAAACTGATGGCATCATTATCAGCCATGTTGGGAAAAGTAGTCAGAAGGTGACCTTTACTGGCTCGTCTAGAGTCATCTTCCAATGCCACTTACAAGCCCCTATGTGGTCTGACTGTAACCCAGATGCTCAGATTGAGCAATCAAAGCATGGATCTCAAATTAAAACGATTCTGCTGCTTTCAGACTCCCTGCCGAGAAGGAAGATCACCATTTGTGTGGATAGCTTAATAGACTGCCAGAAACTACTCTATCAGCTACAAAGGTCTTTGTTATAGACCTTTTTTTTCAGAGCAGAAAAGTAGATTGGGGGTCATTAGC
Source organism: Rhinoderma darwinii (assembly GCF_050947455.1). Classification (NCBI taxonomy): domain Eukaryota; kingdom Metazoa; phylum Chordata; class Amphibia; order Anura; family Rhinodermatidae; genus Rhinoderma; species Rhinoderma darwinii. The sequence goes on along the minus strand of NC_134698.1, from coordinate 74,651,621 downwards.
TAAACTGGCAGTGAAACAAACAAGACACAGCTTGGGCAATAAGACAATGTTTACACGATTTCCAGACAAAATAATATGTTAATATTTACCTCACCTTCAAAATTTCCACTTTTCTGTATCCTCTAATCTAGGAGGAACCTATTGAACAGTTCATTCCGATCTTCCTGGTCCTGATCTATCTATCTATTTATCTATCTATTTATCTATCTATCTATCTATCTATCTATCTATCTATCTATCTATCTATCTATCTATCTATCTATCTATCTATCTATCTATCTATCCATCACAAGAAAAGGGCGACAGCATACTGTGAACACTAATGCCACCTAAGCCACTAAATATAAATAAATATGCACTCCTGCTAAATCTACTTACAATAGGGAGGTTCTTAGTGCACATTTTGATCAAATTGTGTGATCCCACCTGCCACGAGAGGGCGACCTCTACGAGGTGGGAACCTAAACTGCACATACACTCAGAACTGGGACTAAGCCTACATATTCTTGGGGATGGTAGGAACCAGCATTAAACTAATTAAAATCACCCAGGGCAGAATGGGAGGAGTGCAAGATCAAAAAATGGAGGCAGTCACCAACCCCACATATATGAATCACATAAACAACACAAAAATTTGAACAGCACATTCCAAAAAAATGAAACAAAACATGTATACAGGTGCAAGAACACCTGTGACTGCAAATATACAGCACACAAGAAAATGGTGACAGCACGCTGCGAACACCAATGTCACCTAAACCGCTAAATATAAATAAATATGCATTACTGCTAAATCTACTTACAATAGGGAGGTTCTTAGTGCACGTTTTGATCAAATTGTCACGACGACAAAGCGACCTACAGTATATGAGATATATTATCTATCTATTTGTCTTTATCTCTTTCTGTCTATCTATCTATATATATATTTAAAACTATCTAATCCCTCTCATATCTATATGTCTATTATCTATCTATCTATCTATCTATCTATCTATCTATCTATCTATCTATCTATCTATCTATCTATCTATCTATCTATCCCATATCTATCTATCTATCTATCTATCTATCTATCTATCTATCTATCTATCTATCTATCTATCTATCTATCTATCTATCTATCTATCTATCATCTATCTATCCCATATCTATCTATCTATCTATCTATCTATCTATCTATCTATCTATCTATCTATCTATCTATCTATCTATCTATCTATCTATCTATCTATCTATCTATCTATCTATCTATCTCATATCTATCTATCTATCTATCTATCATCTATCTATCCCATATCTATCTATCTATCTATCTATCTATCTATCTATCTATCTATCTATCTATCTATCTATCTATCTATCTATCTATCTCTCTCTCTCTCTCTCTCTCTCTCTCTCTCTCTCTGTCTGTCTGTCTGTCTGTCTGTCTGTCTATCTATCTATCTATCTATCTATCTATCTATCTATCTATCTCTCTCTCTCTCTCTCTCTCTCTCTCTCTCTCTCTCTCTGTCTGTCTGTCTGTCTGTCTGTCTATCTATCTATCTATCTATCTATCTATCTATTCACACACATTGGGAGCTTAACCTTCATATTTTGATATAAGTGCTCATTATCATTATACCGTATAATTTCCGGCTACAGGTGAAATCCTGACCCAGTTTACAAGGCAGCAGACTTCGGCCTACATTCTTCTAGCCAGATATGTTTAACTAGCAAAGAAGATTGTGAAGGCTTGATGTAAAATCTTGAGATGACAATAATTAATCACTCGTCGCTACTTGCTGTTAATGACAACTGTTTCCTAAATACACCCTATGCGTTACGACAGGACAATTTGTTATTCTATCTATTAACTAATTGGGTATGTGCTTGATTGACAAAGATACTCAGAGGACCTCTCCATCTAACCTCCAATCTTTAATAATCTGTCCAAATCCAGGTATCAAGGATTCTCTATGGCGTTTTTGTTTTCCGGAGTAAGCCCCCGTACAAAATGCTAATCTGGGTGGTTTACTAACCTCTTACTCTTCAATCCACTTTGAATTTTCCTGATTGCCCTATTCATAACCAAATAAGCTATGATCGTATACTTAATTATAGCCTGTATTGTCTTAACGAGAACAGGCATCAAGCTAACTTGTCTTTAATTAGATGCTTTCAATAATGCACATTTTATGTTCCCTGCTCATTTTTTATATTTTTATATTGTCCTTGATATTCTAGTAAATAGAATGTACTAACAGACTTATGTTATTCACGGGATTTAACAATCTATTTGTTGCGGAAAAAGAGAAAAAAAATCACCTAAAGGTTATCGAGGTGAAACAAATCAATAAATAGTAAAATTGGTAAAATATGTAAAAAAAAACAAAAACTAAGAAACAAAAATATCATAATAAAGAGCTATTGAGGGCATTATATTTTGGAAATGTGTGAATAGTTTACTTAGTTGCAAAAGGAGATGATAGATAGATAGATAGATAGATAGATAGATAGATAGATAGATAGATAGATAGATAGATAGATAGATAGATAGATAGATAGATAGATAGATAGATAGATAGATAGATAGGTATGAGATAGATAGATAGATAGATAGATAGATAGATAGATAGATAGATAGATAGATAGATAGATAGATAGATATGAGATGGAGAGATAGATAGATAGATAGATAGATAGATAGATAGATAGATAGATAGATAGATAGATAGATAGATAGATAGATAGATAGATAGATAGATAGATAGTGTAATGGCGGGGTAGGGAGACTGACAGGTGAGCCCTAATCTACCCGCCACTCAGTCCCTGCCTACTTGCAACGGCCCATCCTAAGCGACGGCGTACAACTGGGCGACGGTCCCTACGCTCACTAAGTGCACGACAGACAAACAGACAAGGGTAACAGATGCTAAGGGAAATGGGGCTGTTGCCCACGGCAACCCCGTGTGCAACAAGAGTAGTGAACGAGCGGAGTCAAACCAGGAGTGTACGAGGTACCAAACGCAGAGCAGGAGAATAGTCAGTCAAGCCAGGGTCAATATGAAGCAGAAGACAAGTAGTAAGCAGCAGCAGCAGGGCCAGGAAACAGACTGAAAGAATCACAGGCAAAGGAGGAGCAGGAAGTGAAGGTATAAATAGACAGAGGGTCGGGAGCTGGCCAGGCTGTGATAGGCTCTCCCACTCCTCAGCCTCCCAGGCTTGATTGGTGGAAGAAGGGGTCACTCGACCAGACTTAGGAGCAGGTGCAGAGTGAGTAACCACGGGCGTCGACACAGAAGCTGTGTCAGGCAGATCCTTTACAGATAGATAGATAGATAGATAGATAGATAGATAGATAGATAGATAGATAGATAGATAGATAGATAGATAGATAGATAGATATGAGACAGAAGGATATGCGACTTTTTCACCTAGGCCTCACATATTGATATATTTATAGACTATAAGAACCAAATTTATCCTGTCACGCTTTATACTTTCCATTGTATTATGTTGGGGATGGGCTACATGAAGTAGGTGACGTCACCAGATCATGTGACATTAAAGAACTTTCAGCACTGTTACTCCAAACACTTGCTCGCCTTACACTTGCGGTTGCTCAGCGCGGTGGTCTATTTTCCACTGTGGTCTGAAGTTCTCTTCAGCAGGGAAAGAAATCCACTGCCAAAACAAACCATTGGAGGTGGAGATCGTCCAAGCAACAGATTCCCTGAAATCCAATTCAGCTGTCCTGTGCCGTCCTCACAAATGTTGGATGTAAATAGGGCGTTTCTCAAAATATTCATAGCTTCTTAAGAAAAAACAATATTTGCCGCAAGGTCTGTCAAATGAAATACTATAGCCCGAAATATTCAAGATGATCCTTATGTGTTCAGTACAGACTTGTGACTCTTCTGGATAATATCTGTGTAAGCAGGGACGTAGCCTGTGGGCCAGCGCGGCTTGTGACATAAGTGCCTAGTGTCAGGGGGATCACCAACAAGCCACTCTGTCTTGGCCAGGGTATAAAATACAGGGATTTTTCCCTTAGGATAGGCTATCAATGTGTAAGGTCTGATCGCCAGGACCCCCATTGATCAGCAAACGGAACTTAAATGTTTATCAGCGCATAGCACAGAGGCTTATCTAGAGGTGTGTCTGGTACTGCAACTCAGCATCATTAACTTTGTTCTGTTTATCAGGGTGGTCCCAGGGATCGGGCCCCCACCGATCACACATCGATGGCATATTTTAAGGATAGTTCATTAATGAATAATCCATGAGTACCCCTTTAATAGGAAAATCTATTGGATCTGCTAATTCTCAAACGGTGGTCAGTCTCTCATTGCTATTACAGATAATTGAAAACTGTCTGAGATACGGAGATACCGATAATTCGGCCAGCCCAACCACTATATGGTGCAGTGCTGTCATGGAGTCAAATGAACATCGACATCAATATCTACATCTAGTGGTAACTACGTATATATGAGTGACTCTGATATAGGAGTGTGTGTGTGTTTATGTGGTGCGTGTATATGGCGTGTGTATGTTTATGTGTAACTGTATTATGTGTATATGTGAATGAATGAATGAAAGAATGAATGATATGTGTATATGGATTTTGTATTTATGGTATGTTATCAAGTCTTATATTATAATTATTTACGCACTGTATGGTGGTATTATATCACTGTAGAAAGGTATTATTTGGGCATTAGATGGCACTGATATTTCAGCACTGTATGGTGGTATTATAGCACTGTGTTGTGGTATTAGTCCATTGTATAGTGATATTATTTGGGCATTAGATGGCACTGATATTTCAACCTTTATGGGGTATTATGGCACTGTAGAATGTATTATTTGGGACTTAAATGATAATATTATTTCTGCGCTGTATAGCGTTATTATTTGGGTGTTAAATGGCAATGTTATTTTACTTCTCTTTGATGGTTTTATAGCACTGTATGGTGGTATTATGGCACTGACGAGCGGTATTATTTAGGTATTATATGTCACTGTTATTTCAGTACTTTATGATGGTATTATGGCACTGACGAGCGGTATTATTTAGGTATTATATGTCACTGTTATTTCAGTACTTTATAATGATATTATGGCACTGTATAGTGGTATTATTTATGCATTAGATGGCATTAATTTTTGAGCACTGTCTGGTGTTGTTATACCACTGTATAGGGGTAATATTTTACTGTTATTTCAGCACTCTATGAGCTATAAGCAATTGAGCTCCATATGGCAGTTCTATTTTGTAACAGTATAAAAACAAGTTATTTGGCCACTGTATGGCTAGATTAATTTGGTACTATACGGCTTACAATGCATTTACCTAATATTATAGTTAAAGTAGCTCCAAACTCGAGCTTCACTTTAAGTAATCATAGAGGTTTTGTGATTTTGCAAGTGACGCTATTAACTCCTCTATTGTGATATAATTTGAATGGCTGTATTTACTCAGTATTTCAGAATTTTCATACCTATGAATCTAATGGTCCTTGTGTATGCTGAGAAACCCAGCGGACGGTTCTATGTGAATGGCAGCCGATTTGCGCTTTATAATGCCATAATTTGACGAGATCTCTCCAGTCTAGGTTATGTAGCTCAACCATAAAGGCTCTTTTGAGTAAAATCATCTCTTTATTAATGAGATTCACACTAAAAGCATGAAGATAAAAAATGACTTTAAAATATGTCCCTTGGCCGCTATTCAAATGAATGGGAGAAATCAGTGGGTGTTTTCAAACCTGTCTTCCTGTCACGTCTAAATGGATCTCATTAAAGACTAAAAAATGTTTATACAATAAAATCAATGAAATAAAAAATAGATGAGGGAAAGCAAACCCAATTAGGCTAAACATGTATAGGAGCATGATTCTAGGTGCTGTGTGTTTAGGAATTCGGATGGTGTAGAGATTCCATAGAAGGGAACTGCCTACTGTGTCCACATTTCACATATTATTATAGTGGACACCCTTCTGATAACGTTATATCTTTATTAGAGGATACAAATATTCTTCACCTCATAAAAGACTCACCAAATAAAAGTGCCAAAATGTGCTACAGAGTCGGAGTCGATACTGAGCAATGCGCTTGATATTGTGGTGAGGGTCTGGTTTCAAAAAGACTAAGATAGTCATAGTCAATGAAGGTGCAATGATGGGATGATAGGATGGTCAATGAAGGTGGAATGATGGGATGATAGGATGGTCAATGAAGGTGGAATGATGGGATGATAGGATGGTCAATGAAGGTGGAATGATGGGATGATACGATGTTCAATGAAGGTGGAATGATAGGATGATAGGACAGTCATTGATGGCAGAATGATGGGATGATAGAATGGTCAATGAAGGTGGAATGATGGGATGATAGGATGGTCAATGAAGGTGGAATGATGGGATGATACAATGTTCAATGAAGGTGGAATGATGGGATGATAGGATGGTCAAATAATGTTGGAATGATGGGGTGATAGGATGGTCAATGAAGGTGGAATGATGGGATGATAGGATGGTCAATGAAGGCGGAATGATGGAATGATAGGACGGTCATTGATGGCGGAATGATGGGATGATTGGACGGTCAATGAAGGTGGAATGATGGGATGATAGGATGGTCAATGAAGGTGGAATGATGGGATGATAGGACGGTCAATGAAGGTGGAATGATGGGATGATAGGATGGTCAATGAAAGTGGAATGATGGGATGAAAGTACGGTCAATGAAGGTGGAATGATGGGATGATAGGATGGTCAATGAAGGTGGAATTATGGGATGATAGGATGGTACAAATAAACAAACCCGTCCAAAGTACCATGCATCAGATAGAGAATGTGCATGGAAAGTTACCTCAAAATTACAGAAAGTCTAAATAAGAATAGGTAGCTACTATAAAATATAACCTTTAATAATTACCCCTAAAATCAGGTGTATAGACTCACAGGACAAACAAAAAATTAAACGGTACATGGAGACCGCCAGTGTACGATAACTGGAAGGGCCCCAAAAAAATCCACCAACAGTAAAATAATAGTATGCACAACAATGAGAAAAGATGCATAAGAAATATAGCAAAATCAACACACCATGAGTTAATGTTTGCTGAAAAATGGGTGGATCTTACCAGAATCAACGTTGGCTCTCTGTGATCAAAGCGTTTAAATGGAGAAAAATGCAGATGATAGGCTAGCGTTGGTCTGTGGAAAGAGAAGACAGTCGTAGCCGTACCTATCTCACCCTAAGACTGAGAGAACAACAGGGCAGATATTCAGACCTGATAATCTGACCCTAAACAGGAAAGTGGGCCTTGGGGGCCCTCACCCTATACAACACAATCCCTACATATAGCTACGATGATAGGATGGTCAATGAGGGTGGAATGATGGGAGGACAGGATGGTCAATGAAGGTGGAATGATGGGATGATAGGATGGTCAATGAAGGTTGAATAATGGGATGATAGGATGGTTAATGAATGTGGAATGATGGGATGATAGGATGGTTAATGAAGGTGGAATGATGGGATGATAGGATGGTCAATGAAGGTGGAATGATGGGATGATAGGACGGTCAATGAAGGTGGAATGATGGGATGATAGGATTGTCAATGAAAGTGGAATGATGGGATGATAGGACGTTCAATGAAGATGGAATGATGGGAGGATAGGATGGTCAATGAAGGTGGAATGATGGGATGATAGGATGGTCAATGAAGGCGGAATGATGGAATGATAGGACGGTCATTGATGGCGGAATGATGGGATGATTGGACGGTCAATGAAGGTGGAATGATGGGATGATAGGATGGTTAATGAAGGTGGAATGATGGGATGATAGGTTGGTCAATGAAGGTGGAATGATGGGATGATAGGACGGTCAATGAAGGTGGAATGATGGGATGATAGGATTGTCAATGAAAGTGGAATGATGGGATGATAGGACGGTCAATGAAGGTGGAATGATGGGAGGATAGGATGGTCAATGAAGGTGGAATGATGGGATGATAGGATGGTCAATGAAAGTGGAATGATGGGATGATAGTACGGTCAATGAAGGTGGAATGATGGGATGATAGGATGGTCAATGAAGGTGGAATGATGGGATGATAGGATGGTCAATGAATGTTGAATGGTAGGATGATAGGATGTTCAATAAAGGTGGCCAACAGGACCTCGATGGTAGCATATGAGATAGTAGGGCTGCCATGATCCAAATGATTAACTGGAGGAGATTGTAGGGTTGGATCCCTTTGGATTTTACCAAATTGGAGATCTATGCTGCTGCCTGTCCATCAGATGAGAGGCAGATATTTAATGTGTAGAGCCACTCTAAGGTTACATAAAATAGGAGGTGTACTTTAAAAAAACAAATAAGTGGAGAACATTTTTTAGGAACGGGTGAGATCTAGAAGATCAATTTGACCATAAATAGTCCAATATTACTGCTCTGCTGAATTGGAGTCACATCCAATTAGCTCATATACTTTTCTGGTCTGTTCCAACCGGATAAGGCCTTCAACCATCACTAGTCCTATGCAGTTCAGACAAGTAGCCTCATCACTATGTCATTTCCCATAGATTCCAGTTGATGGTTTGGTCTACTGCAAGGCCTTTTAGAACAAGTAATGGTATACAGAATGCAAATCCTTCAAGTTGGTGAGGCAGGAGACCTCTATAGGAAACACATACATATACCCAGTTTGTTAAAAACTTAAAGAGCTTTTCCAGGAGGCCCCTTATATTGCATCCACATATGTAGAATTACTAGCATGAAGAAAATTCGGGATTACAACACCTATGTGCACACTTATTGCTGGAAATAGTAGTTCATATCTTAGAAAACTCCATAATCTATTAGTCCAATGTTTAAAAACCCTTAAACAAGAGATTAATACCCCAGGCTACTTTTGTTTTGCTATTAACAATAACCCTAAAGGGTTGTCTTTTTTGACAGTGGTTTGCCCCTCTGTCGAGATCCCCAAAGATCAGCTGTAACCAGTGGGAGAACCTGTTAGTAAGTGTTTAATTCCCCTGCAGCGCCGCCGCAGGAGAAATGAGCAATTACACAATGTCAATTAAAATCAATGTGTAATGGCTGCGGTCGCGGACCACCGCCATTCCTCACCTTGTGATGGTATCCTGCCAGCGTCAACCTCCTTGAAGATGCCAGAACACAGCCATACTGCTCTGCTCTGAACTCTAGGGTGCACGTGCGCACCTGGTCCCTGCCTTAAAAGCCCAGCGCGCTCACATGTTTAATATTCCCTGACCAATCCCCAGTTCAGTCAGGACTATAAAAATGACTCTGCCCTTCCATTCCTTGCCTGAGCGTTGTTGTTGTCTACCCAAGTTCGTATTGCAAACGGCCCCTTAGTTGTTTCCTTCTTCCAGTGTTCCCGTATCCTGATTCCTGTATCCTGTTGCTGTATTTGTTTCCTGAGCCTAAGCCGTTAGTTGAGTCGAGTGTGTCATCTGCTACGTCTGGTATCATCTGCCACGTCTGGTGTCATCTGCCACGTCTGGTGTCATCTATCACGTCTGGCGTCCTCTACCACATTAAGCTCCACCCGTGCCAAAGCCTCTGCTACTGTCTGGACTATTAGGGTATGTTCACACGGCGGGGGTCCGTAACGGCTGAAATTACGGGGATGTTTCAGCCTGAAAACATCCCCGTAAATTCAGCCGTACCGGCATGTGCAGGCGCTTGAACGCCGCGTCAATTACGGCCGTAATTAGCGCTGCTATTCATTGGAGTCAATGAATAGCGGCTCCAATTACGGCCAAAGAAGTGACAGGTCACTTCTTTTACGCGGGCGTCTATTTACGCGCCGTCATTTGACAGCGGCGCGTAAATATACGCCTCGTGTGAACAGACAAACGTCTGCCCATTGCTTTCAATGGGCAGATGTTTGTCAGCGCTATTGAGGCGCTATTTTCAGACGTAATTCGGGGCAAAAACGCCCGAATTACGTCCGTAAATAGGCCGTGTGAACATACCCTTACAGGTACTCTTGTGCTAAGACTTGGCATAGACTTTATATAGACTGTTGTTTGGCCAGCTGCCACTCCGCTACAGCCTAGCGACCTACTGGGTCCACATACCCCTAGATCGTGACACAATGTCAATGTAATGCATGTACCTCCTGGATTCTTCAGAGCGAGAGCTGCTCTTTGTAGCCGCCTCAGCTCTGGGTAATAGATGTAACTTGTTATCCTTTATATAAAGTATTAGAAAATGGGTTTTCTATAGCAGACAAGACCTTTGAAAGACGGCCTACCTGGTCGGACACCATGCAAAAATCCATCCTATCATAGTATATGATGCTGACAAATAAAAGGCAATGTTTGGAACAGAAAATGCAGGGTTTGCAGATGGGCAATTATTTACATAAAGCGCGATTTGTAGGGCAGATAATAACTCCTGAGGAAACGAGGCAGCGCGGCTAAACTGGCTTCATGTGCATTCCACAATATGTGTAGTATCGCAGTAACCACTAATAACACTGGATGCATCAAAGGTATGCTAAGAAGACATTGAAATGAGATTAGTAAACAGGCCCTGCTGTACTGCAGACGTTTGATGTACCACAGAGAGCTGAATGAACTGGCTGGCTCGCCGATCATTAAATGCATACATCTGAATAATAAATAAATAAATGTTTGTTTAAAAGCGTTAAATAATGCTATATTTATAAATCCGCACCATATTCTTTCATTAAGATTTTATTTTATTTCTGCCTTCCCTCCTCCTCCTCGCTACCAAATGCAAAGGTCCAATTTTCTATCTTACCAAAGCCGGTAAACACAACTACGCATGTTTTTGTTATTTTTTTTTAAATCTTTTTGAAAAATGTACACACAAAAGAGTACAGTAGCCGTAATAGAAAAAAAAATATGGTAACTTGTAATGTATTCTTTACATTGTATTGTACTATAGATCACAGGAGAAAAAATATTTACTATAAAAATGAATGGAAAAAAAATAAATATAAAAAAATGGAGCAATAAAAAGATAAACATTAAATATAAAAAAAATTATTAAATCTGCTTTTGTTGAGATCACAAGCAAGGACAGGGTTAACGAAAACGCTCTGTTAATTTCACCGTTTAAAACCTTAAATAAAGTATTATTTTAATAGGGAGTTCTTTCGGTTGAATGTGCCGTCCAGAACCAGCCAGTCCCTGAAGATATTAGCGGGAGTCCACAAACCCTTCTGTAAATAACTACATTAATCTGTGGCTTCTTTGTAATCTTCATCTTAATATAATAAACCAAAGAACCCAGTGATTTTTTTTTTCTCAACAGTATTTTTTTAGCTTTTTTTGCATATTAGAAAATCATAGAATTCTCAAAAACATTAAATGTTAAATTAATATTATTAATCCAGTAATAACTATTACTCTAATGTGTCTAAACTCATCCCATATGACAGGCTATTATAAAATTAGAAGGTTAGTGTAGACAGCATCTATAAAGAAGTCTCCAAAGGGGTTTCTGATTTGGACAATCCCTAAGTTATTGTCCCTTGACAATAATAATGATCACAAATTCTCCCCCTGATGGGAACCCCAGCGATCAACTGTGATCTGTGGGGAATCCTGGAAGTAAGTGGTCAATTTCCCTGCAGCACCACCACAGGGAAAATTAGGAATTACACAATGTCCATTCATACCAATTGGTTGTCTGTGTAATACAGGACAGGACAGGTCCTCCAGAGAGAGAGAGACAATATTTGTAACCGCTCTTTATTCTGGCCGAGAGATAAGGATTCTGAACAGGGGACCCCCCCCCCCTCTATTAACTCTGATTTCCCTTATATGATATCTAAACTAGATCACCCCATTAAGCCATCTTTTTGTCCAGGAGTGTCAAGACTGCACCTATAGGGGGTACAGACGTGGTTGTCATACCTGTGTCATGTAGCATAAGAGATTCAACAGTTCCTCAACCACATATGACAACACATGAGAACAGCAGTGGTAGGTGACATTTAGGGGCCCCTGTTACAGATTTCGCATTGGGGCCTAGGAGTTACACCTTTGGTATCATACACATTGACAAACAGCAATTAATAACATGAGACAAAATTGGTAATTTCACCAAATTATGGATCACCAAATTTAAATTCCTCAATATGAAGTAGAGCAATTTAGAAATGTATTCATATTTTTAGCATTTTTATGGATATTGATGATTTTTCATTAACAGAAATGTTGACTGAGCTAAGAGTTAGTGCGCTAATAAAGACAAGAGCTGCCGTGTATTAAGTAGATTGGGAAATATTCGACTTATAAATACAGGCTCAATCTCATTGTGGAAAATCAGGACAGAATAAGCCACAAATTACATTCCAATATGCCCATAAATGCCAAATGCCGAGGCATTACTAGGAGCTCCCTGGCCCCAATGTACAATCTATAACAGGGTCCTTCACCTACCATGTGCCCTTTATAATACTGGTGTCTTCTTGGCGGTCACAGGTGGTTTGGACCCATTCAGGCACTAGGACCGGGGGTAAATACTAGTTTTGCCCCCTTATAGCTATGCCCCTTGTCAAATGTTACATAGCAAACAGTGCCATATTGATGTCTATGTCAGAAGTGTACATAAAAGTAAGTAGCATGAATCAAAATGCAGACCCTCTGCTAGTGCATGTTCACACTTAGAACTCCTACATTCAGACGTTGCTTATTAATCCCATTCCTTCCCTACCAAGTAGTTTTTCGGCCACTCGTCTCACCCCAACTCTCTCACTGCAACAAGCAGAGTTATAACGTGAAGCTCCTGGGGTCAGAGGTGTAGCTAAAGGGGGTGCAGAGGTTGTTGTGGCACCCGGGCCCTAAAGCGTGAGGTAGTCCAAAAAGTTTACTCTACCCCATATCAGGAGACCAGTGCTATAAATTACACATGATAGTTGGGGGGCCTTGTTTCAGATTTTGTACTAGGCCCCAGGAACTTCAAGTTACGCTCTGTCTGGGGCCCCTCATCTATCATATGTGATATCATACTCAATCGCATGCTGTACTTATTGAATTACTCCTATTTACAGAAGAGTGGGACACAATGGGTCCGCTGAACAAAAACAGATATAACAAAAAAAAAATTGCAATGTCGCCCAAGCCACCAAATAAATTCCTGCATTAATTTATCCAGCCCAGATTTTAAAATGAAAAAAGTAATAAAATTGGGCAACACTGACCAATTTTTATGAGTGACCCCAAATGAGTAGCCCATCAGCCTGGACAATATGTGGTGTAGCTATATAACAACTATATGTCACTGTGTAGTCCGATTCATGCTCTCACACCCATTGAAAATGAACAACGAAATAATCAAAAACAACCAAATTGTCTTGAAAAATTTTTTTTCCTTTTAGTTTAATTTCAAAATTTTCCTTAACCCATACCTTAAAGGGTAACTAAACGTTTGACAAACTTCTGTCATTTCATAGTGACATGTCATACGTTTTGATTGGTGGGGGTCCGAGCATGGAGACTCCCACTGATCACTAAAACTAAGCGACAGAAGCGCTCGTGTGAATGCTCAGCCGCTTTGTGTCTGTTCGGCTTTTTCCGGAAAACAATGTATTGGAGTACGGGCTCAATAGAAAGTCTATGAGCCCGTACTCCGATACATCAGCTTACCGGAAAAAGCCGAACGGAAACTAAGCGGCTGAGAGCTCACACGAGCACTTCTGTTGCTTCATTCTAGCGATTGGTGGGGGTCTCCGTGCTCGGACCCCCACCAATCCAAACTTCTGACATGTCACTATGACATGTCAGAAGTTTGTCAAACGTTTAGTTACCCTTTAAGTCCATCATGCCTATTAAATTGTTTAGCAGCTAGCGCTAGTAAAGATTTTCTGCTTAGTTCATAAGGTCAATGGCCAGTCGAGCTTTCAAAGTGACAACCACCTTTCTAACACAAAAATGTGTTGGGAGCTGTTGTCACTTCCCCTGTCCTCATAGAATCTCATACAAAGTGCATTACCCACCAGGGGGCGACAATGAGCACAGAAGAAAGCTCCTCCCAAGCTAAAAACAACCTGAAATCTGTTCTCCATCCTGGTGCATGATAGAAGTAAAACTTAAAAAAAAAGTTTAGGAAATCTATTTTAAAGAAACACTCCGGGCAAACATTATGCCTACCACATGGTCTGAGGGGGCGGAGCATGACACAAAGATTCACAGTACACCAAAGAGAGAATCCCTGTGTCATGCACCGCCTCTCATGCCCTGCACTAGGTATAACCCACTATATTCGATATTCCTGTAATGTTCCTTTAACTTTGGAAATATTACTGCGCCATTTATGCTGTGACTGGACTTGCTCTTTTTTAGAAAGTACTGGACTTAATCATAAACCAGTCCCTTTAAGCATTAAAGGGTCCGGAGATATTTTTTTTAAAGTGTGGATTATTTCTAGAAAATTAATACATAAAAAAATTAGTTTGTATAGTAATATCATTTTCCCCCGTGGTAACAAAAAAAAGCATTACAGATACAATTTTTGGTCTCCCAGTTATTAACATCAAAAAGCTTCACACTTAACCTCCTTCCATGGAATCCCGTGGCACTGCCGCTAAATGCTAAAAGGGCAGGTAGACCATTTGGCATGGGGGGAAAAAAATGGATTTTTGTTTTAGTGTTAATCAGTTCATCCTGCCTCATCTGCACTTAACAAGACCTGCAATTAAAATGAGCACTTAATGCTTGGCCCCAAGCTTGCTACTATTCAAAGGACATATCTGCATACGCAAGGGATGTAAAGGGCCTTTTGAAAGTAAATAATTGAAATAATTAGAGGGACTCAGAAGACTGCAGCTTTCCCCTTCATGACTGGTATGGGAATCTCCTTCTGGTGAGGAACAAATTACACCCATATGGTAGTGTCTGTCCTCTTAATAGCCAGATACTTAAAGTGACGAGAGGGACTGCGACCGCACAGTCCCCCTCACTGGCTCTAAATAGTCTGAATCATGCTCTTGTTAATATAGATACATTGTTGTTTTTTGTTTTTTTGCTTTTTATCATATATTGTACAGGTTAAAGGGCATCTCCAGTGACTGTTTATATTAACATCAATGACACAGTAGGCATTGTTAAGCAAAATGGTAAAGGCATTTTCGACAAAAACGTTTGTTCAGTTATATTTTTATTCTGAATTTCACTCCCATAATGACTCAGGATGCGGCATAGATTCCATAGTCCCCGTATACTGGGAGGAGCTTTGTGCTGTGCTCTTTGTCGCCACCTGCTGAGTGAATTTTGCACTTTGTATAATCTTAGCAGAGGAGAGGGGAAGTGAGTGACAACTGCTTTGAGCTGAGAACACGGTGGTAACGGGAACCTGTGCTCCACTAATAGTGGTTTTCTCATAAATAAAGGCTATGGTACTTCACTAGGATATGCCAGATTCATAATTTGTGGAGGTCTGACTGCTTTGACCCCCATGATTACAAGACCCCTTGGGCACTTCCTGTGCACAGGGAAAATCCTGTTATGATTCAGACACTTCGTTTGAGTTATAATTCATTGTCCTAGTGGTCAAACCTACACCAATTATTGAGGTATAGCTTTTTCTAGTGATATATGCCTTATAGGTTTTTTTGGGGGATATTACATTGTATCCTTTTTTTTACATCCTTAAGAGGCTCTGTCACCAGATTATAAGTGCCCTGTCTCCTACATAATCTGATCGGCGCTGGAATGTAGATAACAACAGTGTTTTTTATTTTGAAAAACTATCATTTTTGAGCAAGTTATGAGCAATTTTTGATTTAGTTTCTTAATGCCCAACTGGGTGTGTTTTTACTTTTGATCAAGTGGGTGTTGTAAAGAAGTGTATGAGGCCGACCGATCAGTGACCAATCAGCGTCATACACTTCTCATTGTTCCAGCCCAGCTTCTTTCAATGCACAATCTTACTGTGCTGTGGATCATGCTGGGCTGGAACCATGAGAAGTGCAGGACACTGATTGGTCACTGATTGGTCAGCCTCATACACTTCTTTACAACACCCACTTGGTCAAAAGTAAAAACACACCCAGTTGGGCATTAAGAAACTAAATCAAAAATTGCTCATAACTTGCTCAAAAATGATAGTTTTTCAAAATAAAAACCACTGTTGTTATCTACATTCCAGCGCCGATCAGATTATGTAGGAGATAGGGCACTTATAATCTGGTGACAGAGCCTCTTTAGGATAGGCTTTCCATGAATGACCGATTGGGGTCCTTGTCGTGGATTCCCCCACTGATCAGCAAAATGAAGGGGCAGCACATGGACATTTCTGTGTCAGGTACTGCAGTCAAGGGACTTCTGCTCCATCGATCCTAAAGATAACCTATCAAGCTATAATCCCAGTAAAACATTTTAACTTTTTATAGGAAAACCCATGTAAGAAACTCGGACCAAAAAGAAACCCATGTCATTTTATTTTTTATTATTTGCACAGCGACAATACAGAAATGGGATTATATGCACTTATTATATTTATATAGCCAAAGAAATATATATATATAAATGTTGTTTTTATATTATTATTATTTTTTAATTTTTTGGGGGGGATTGTTTTTTATGATTACTCTCACAAGTTTCATAGTTTTCATATTAAATACCCAATATGACCCTAAGCAGATAGAAATCATCTAATTCGGATAACAATCCTAAAAGGAGGAAAAACCTAGCCAATATACCACCCCTATAAAAAGCCGAAATGTCACTGCACTTAAATGGTTAATGGGCTCTAAAAATCCCAGCATCTTCTTGGTTTCCCTCACATCGCTCACTGAAAAATTAAACTCCAAAGAATATGTATATGTATAAATAACAAGTTGAGCATTATAATAAAAATCAATAAACATGCTACAGTAAATGTATTTTCTTTGGATGTCAAATCATTTTTCATTTCATGGTGTTCTATTATGTAAATGTATTGTGAAATGTTTACAGTACAGTATTTTTCATGTCTGGGGAGAATGAACAATAGACTTAATATGTACTGCAACTTTTCTATAATTTCGCTATTGTGGCAGGAAGAAGCAATCTTGTCAGCATGTTATTTAACAAAAAAATCTCGGCATTTATGTAAAAAGAGCGGGGTCGACCCTTTAGTAAACTTACAAAATTGTGTTTATATAGAACATTAAATGCAGCTTTTTATTTACGGAAAGACTGGGAATTTGTGAGCACTAAAATAATTGTATAAAGTCAGGACCGAACATAGAGCAAAGCCGGTCCCATAGTTAGAGATCAAAAATGGGTGTCCCCGTTATGGTGCCGGGTAATGCCAACCAGGACAGAAGGGCCTAGGGCTCGTTTGTCTCCCAAAATACAATTTTCGTCCCTTGTGTTGATACCACACCGCCTTTTTTGCTTTTATTGGATTAAATTGGAAAACTAAAAACGAAAGCAGTGTATTTAGTAAAAATTGCAGGATGGCGCATGTTTTTTAATCAATTAAATTTCCCTTAATGAAATTCTCCACATGAAGTTATTATTATAATTTTAGACTAGACTGCAGTTATAGGGAAAGGCTTGACCCCTTCTTTATCACTGGACTAGTGTAGACCAGTGTAATCTAGGACAGGCTAGAGTTGCTAGGGATATGCTGCTTGACAACCACTTTGTAAAGACTGTGGTTGTTAGGCACTGTATCCATAGCAACTAGTCTATCAAACATGATTCAGTTATTAGTTTAAGGCTGAATTTCTGCTGTACTGAAAAGGGGTGAAACGTCTGGAAGCGGTCACTCTATGGCTATGCCATTCCCCATCTGAGGGTGGTATTAATTTTTGTAATTTATTTTTTTTTTTTTAAGGAATGGACAAGTTTTTTTTTGTTAGAAGGTCCCACCAACAATAAATTAATGACATAGTGTCCCAGCAATCATCCGCATTATATGGAAGAACACAGCAGCAAGTGTTATATTCCCAACAGCGCCACCACAGGTGAAATGAAGCATTACACAGTTCTCATTGAAAAGAATGGGCTGTCTGTGTAATGCACGGAAATACCAAGTCCTCCAAAGAAAGAGAGACACTCATTGTAGCCCTTCTGTGTTCTTGTTAATATAAGGGGGACACCCTGAATGGAGGACCCTCTATTAACTCAGAAGTCTAAGCCAGACACCTCATTTAAGGCGGAAACCTTTTTTTAAGGTGGAATTCCGCTACTCTCCTTTCAGCAACCTCCTGTTATGTAAACCTTTACATTGTCTCAGGGTGGCAACCACCAAGATTTAACTGTTTTATGGATAAAATATTCCAGACGTAGAGAGAATGGGAACAGAATGCAGCAAACGCTGGTTATAGAATATGAAATGTGGGAACAGATTGTAGAATATAAACAGCATATTTCTGCCTCAGACCAGGAACCGACTATTTTAAAATAATCCCTTTTTCTGAAGCATCATTTGCTTTCACGACACTTACTTTTCATTATTGCACCGTAGGGGAAACGGCTTCGAAGAATTATTATGTTAAACAGCATTTTTTAAGAAAAAAATAAAGACTTAGCATTTCCCCAAACAAATAGAAGAATCTGCACCTTCAGTATGGAAATCCATACATGAGCCTTCAAGTCAGATGCCATTCATAGTATTAAGGGTCAAGACGCGGCATCCTATAGATATGAGTGCTCCAGCGTTACCAACATATATCATTATGGGTTTTGGGATGCAAAGGCATAGAGAAAGGAAGTAAAGCCTAGTTAAAAAGCAAGGAGTGAGAAGTAGAAAAGGTAATTACATATGAGATTCTACCCTTGACAGTTCTCTTTCAAATTCATTCAACCTAGTTTTGAATAGCGACGCACATGCAACACCCACAAGAAACCGGGGAAGAAAAAAAAAATTATATAATGTGAATTTTAAGGCGATTATGGACTTGATCAAATGAGTTTCAAGCTGCTTGAGGGAATAAAATCGTGTTACAGAAAACGGTATGTATAGGATGGCCTCCTCTGTGCATGGACTGAGCGGCAATTAACCTTTTCCTCTATGTCTAGCAAACTTGGGGAATAAACAGGCTGCATGTTATTGTTGGTCTGAGGGTAAAGGAGCTGTAATATAAAGGAGAAGGGCGTATCCGGGGTCAGAATGGCCCACCGGGAAGCTCCAGTGGGTTCAGGCTCTGACATGATAATGGGCCGCAAAGATCCAGCAGAAGACAGCCCCATTTGTAGGTGACTTTGGAGCCAATCACTCGCCACTAGGGTCTATTTCTTATGGAATGATTCCCAAATAACCTATTAGACCTTATTGGGGATGTATCTTGTGTGTGAAATGATAAGTAAAAAGATTTAATTATAAATGGACGTGCTTAAATGGATGTAATACATAGATTGTGCCCCCTGTACATAGTGCCCTCCTATAGTCCCCTGTAGATAGGGTACCCTGTAGATAGTGCCCCATATAGTCCCCTGTAGATAGGGTACCCTGTAGATAGTGCCCCATATACTCCCCTGTAGATAGTGCCCCCATATAGTTCCCTGTAGAAAGTGCCCTTCTGAGCCCCCTGTAGATACTGCCCCCAAGAGAGTCCCCTGTAGATAGTGCCCCTATATAGTCCCCAGTAAATGGGGTACCCTGTAGATAGTGCCCCCATATAGTCCCCTGTAGAAAGTATCCTTCAGAGCCCCCTGAAGATACTGCTCCTGAGAGAGTCCCCTGTAGATAGTGCCCCCCAGAGAGTACCCTGTAGATAGTGCCTCCAACACTGCCCGCTGAAAAAAACAAAACATTACATGTTCACCTGTCCTCGTTCCCACGCTGTCCTCCAGCAACATAGGCCTGGTCTGAGACCAGGCCTTATTCAGTGGAACGACGCAGTCGGCACGGTGACATCATCGCGCTGACTACATCATTGCTAAACCACCGAACGCCGAGGCATGGGTGACGGGACTGATAGTTACCGTGCCTCGCCAGGCAACGCTAGACTAATTAATTGTATCCGCGTACCAAGGACAATTAATTGCAGGGAACGGGTTCTGGGTCCCAATTTACGGACGGTTGGCAACCCTGCATTGGATGCATTGTGGAAGAAGAATAGGTCAGACCGGGCATGGAAAAGTTTTCCACTATGGCAATGGAAAACCTTAGTTGGAAAAGTTTCCATAACTAGCTTACATAGTGTATGTGGGCTGTTATGTGGATGGCAGGTCCCAGAGCCCACTGGGCTTAGGGAGGCCCATTAAAATATGTGTAAATGTGTTCACCACTTTTCAAACCAAGGGTACAGTAGGGACTGACTGTATCGCCCAAGATCCCACATGCACCTTGAGAAAGGGTTGTGACTATGAAGGCAAGATTGAGTAAAATTGACAAAAGAGAGGGAGGCAGGGGCATAACTTAAAGCTGCTGGCCCCCAATGCAAAATATGGAACAGTGCCCCACACCCAACATGTGCCATTTATAGTACTGATGTTTCCTTATGTGGTAGAATGACTTTGGGGCCCGTTTAGTCACCAGGGCCCAGGTACAATTTCTATCTCTGCACCCTCTATAACTACGCTCCTGGGGGGAGGGATAAGAGAACAGGGAACAGTCTGTGTATGGAGAAGGGCGGTGACTGGGTGACCAGAAGATTCAGCTCAATAACTTCAAAATGGCTGGCCATGACTGAACTGCAGAAATAATAGGAAGATCAGCTCTGGAGCAAGAACTGCTGCTCTTACAAAGAAAATACTGTGCAGACAAAGAGAATAGGAACAATTATAAGCACTTTGGTATTTTATTACTTGGGCGGAGAGTAAATACAATATAAAAACTGTGCAGGCTCAAAGAGTTAAAAATGGCCAATTCAGCTCTGCTACATCTGTATATTATACTGCAGGGGGTAGCTTATTCCTAATATAATATAGCAGATGATTTTATTTTTGTGTCCAGCTGTGTATGTAGTATATTTAGAAATAACACACACACACTTCTACAAACAGCGTCTACAAATCACAAAGAAATAAAACAATACTGAGGAGCGCACTAAATAAAATCAGATGTTGTCACTGGCTCGCGGTCAGAACAAATGTTAGTGGAAAGGCTTCAGATTACCCGAATGCTTTACATTGTCTCCACAACTTTATAAACCGCCATCCGACCAACACAGCAAGAGCTTCGAGCAGCTGCGGGGTCCGTTTTGCCATATTAGGATAAGTGCGCCGGGCGTACCGTGCGCTCGCACCACTTCTCGTCTTCTATTTCAGAAAGTAAATGACTTGCAAGTGTTTTGTTTTAGCACAGCTATTTTATTATTTTCTTCTAGCTTCAATAATAAAACTATGACCCTTTTTATGAGATTCCAAGATTTATATTTTCCTAATGAGGGTTATGTACAAAGAATGAGAGTTGTGTGGTTTTTATTAGTTTGAGACTGACCTTTTCGCGCTGGCTGGAACAAGAGACAATTGATTTCTTCATGTGGATCACTCATTGAAGATAGATGAAAGTATCTACAGATGTAGAAGAGTTGAGTTTGTCATATAGCTCAATGTGCTGTGATAGCATGAGGTCTTAAAGGGACATGCACTGAAACTGGCCATATTGGTTGTCACTCACTTTTCCCTGGAAAAGTTTTAAAAGGGTTGACCACTTCGAGCAATGCCTTTTTTTTTTCTTTTTTAGATAATCTGATCGTAGAGATCCCAGCGATCAATCATAAGTTACATAGGAAATTAGTAGCAAGTGTTCTGTTTCTCTGCCGCACCACCGCAGGGGAAATGAAGTATTACACGCATCCTATTGAAATTGATTAGCTGTCCATGTATAATATAGAAGTGCTGGATCCTTTTTCTACTCGGGATAAGGGTTCTGAATGTGAGTAATTCCTAAATTGGTACAAACAGTGTTTATATTCTTCTTTCTGTATTAACAGAATTGTAATTCTGTCAAGTCACAGCTAGCGGTCATGGTAGAAAAATTGGAGAAAAAAACGGATTGTGGTCGGTAGGTTTCTGCGCCAATGATTTGTTTTATTAACTGTCTGTGAAGTTTAGATGGCCTTATCTTAAAGGGGTTATGTGGGGACCAGAAATGATTAGCAGTGTAGTCCCTGCAGTCTGAGATTTTCATCGATTTTTACAGCGCTGCCGGGGGACCGGACGTCCAGTTTCACGGTCTTCTTTGATGGCGACTCTTCGTCACGTGACCGACCCCGCTGTACTCCATGTACTCGATGTTCTACTGCTCCTGCTTGTACATAGAGTGCAGCGGGGTCGGTGACATGACGAAGAAGCCATCAAAGAAGGCTGTGCAGCTAGACTTCCGTTCCCCTGGCAGCGCTATAAAAATAGATGAAGACCTCATAATCAGCGCGACGGGGGACCGGAATTTATATTAGCGAGTGTACTCACATACTGCTGTGACTACACAGATAATAATTTTTAGTCCCCACATAACCCCTTTAAACCTTTCAAGTCGCTAATCTGTAGATCAACATCCGGAAAGGGTATTTGAAAAAATATTTTGGTTTCTTTCAAACATTGTCATTTTTTTAAAGGTACTAAAACATAACAAAAACTATATATATATTGGTATCACCATGATCGTACTGACCCGCAAAATAAAGATAACGTGTCATTTTCACCGTACAGTGAACACCGTAAAAACGAAACCAATAAGAATATGGCAAAACTGTTATTTTTTTCCCAATTCCACCCCATTCTGAATTTTTTTCCAGCTTCCCAGTACATCACACATAATATTAAATAGTGTCATCAGAAAGTACAATTTGTCCAGATATTTCCGTCATATGGCTGTGTCAATGAAAAAAAGAAAAAAGTTATCGCTTTTTGAAGGCGAGGAGGAAAAAACAAAAGCATTAAAAATGACAATTAGTCTGGTCCTGAAAGGGTTAATGTTTATGAACCAATCCCCACCCATAGAATAAAGATTGCTTACCAGAATTTGTTTATTGCCCAGAGTATTATTTCAGGAAGTCTGGTGGTTGTGCGGGGGCGGGCCATGGGCTGAAGGAGGAGCGGAAGTAGGCGGTGCTCGCTTCAGTCTCTTTTATATAATGCGATACCTTCGTAAAGCATGAGTATAGAATTTTGTGGCATAGATAGAAGAGAGGAAGCCGCATAATAAAGATCCAACTTGGCCCCTCATTATACGGCTGGGCTTTGCGATACAGAACAGAAGGGCCTTGTGTATTTCCCCTTCCAATGACCTTGGACCTAATTCCCCATCCCCATGTCTGGTAAGAATGCAGTTCCTCTGTAGAGGGGACCCCTGTTTAGTTACTTGCCAACCAATAGCAAAGGGAATAGGACCAATCAGGTCTTTCCAAGGGCCCCATAGCAGCCACATTTGCTACCCCTATAGCATGTAGGCCCTTGGCATCTTTGCACCACCGTTCTATGGTGCTGGCATTCTTACATGTAACACTGTGGCAAGGATCAGGGGCCCGGAAATCTATAACGGGGTGCAACTGAAACGTTTGTACCCCCATAAGGCTACGGCACTGCAGAATTACTGATTTAACACAATGGTATCTCTGTTCCAATGCGACGCGTCTCCTGTGCGCTCATGCTCAGCTCTACCTTGCGAATCTTATTACATTATCCTCCCAGCAAATTAAAAGATGAGTACCCCGGCCCCGACCGCACCGCGACAAAGATTTACTTGTTTCTGCCTTATAAAACGATAATGTTTTGCTCTAACAATATTACGTGGCGATGCCGTTTTATAGATTGCTAAGCTTTTAATTTCCTGATTATTTCCACAGTGGGAGATTCAGCTCAATTTCTACCGAGATCCTTATATCTTTTCCTGTTATTTTTTTTATTATACCCGGAAGCAACAATAATTGCCATTAGTGGGCAAAGCAGAGATGCGGCATTGTATCCCCAAAGACCAAAAACAATCTGAAAATATTTTCTTTTTGCTGTAAATTAATTGCAGGGTCCCATATTAGATTTAGTGGATTTGTTTTATTTGCCTTCTTCAAAGAAATGGTACAATATCTGCGGAGAAAGGAGCCCAGTTCTAGATGACAACACAGTGGGAGCCGCGATTATTGCATTGCCCGGCTTTTACCGACTTGCTAAGCACAATGTATAGGAACATTTTCAAGTAAAACTTTTACAGTGACTCTAAATTTTCAGGGGAATTTTAGGAAGGAAACCAGACACATCGTTAAAACAAAACTCCAGGATCCCCCTTATTGCGCTTCATATATATATGGCCAGCCGTTACCTGACAATCTTTTTTTCAGTAGTTGTTAAGTTGACTATAATCTATAATATTTCTATACTTAAGATTTCAGATTTTATGATATGACCTCCTGGTGAGATTGTGCTGCCAAGCTGAGCTGCAGTGTAAAGCATGGTGGAGCACTCTGGCCAGTAATGAGATAGAAAATTGATTTCAGATAATAGACAATGCAGCTGAGCTAGCAAAGTGACGTCTTTATGAAATCGAGCTAAAACTCAGACAAAAAATATATGTAATTAAAGGGGTTGTCTCATCTTGACAACCCTTTTCTGTATGGCTTGTTAGGGCATGTTGACGTCGTAGAGAGGGGTCTTCTGATCGGAACCCCCCCCTGCCATGAGCCAGGGCATAGAGTAACTAACAAGCAGTCTGTTTATGTATTACATGGATGGCCTTTCATTTGATTGGCCATATGTAATACTACAGATCTCCTGTAGTGGCCACTGCAGGGAAAATGAGCAATGGAAATAAGACAACCCCTTTCAAAGAAGGCACCATTACCAAATATATCTCTTAATTTTTGCTTCTGGACTTCTGAGCTATTTTGCACTTGACTATTTCTAGATTACTGGATACCAGGTTATAAGAATCTTAAAGGGGTTGAATAAAAAAAAATACAAAAAAGTGCAATACCAGACATGACCTATGTGCAAGAGTGGCACTGTTTCTGAAAAAAAAATAATACAACACCTTTAAAAATTTACCAACAAGACCTAGTCCACTAGAGCTTGCGAGGACACGCACAGTAGTCACTGACCGAGAGAAGTCTACCGAGAGCAGATTATGTTAAATTTTGGATTAATAAATATAATTTCTGAAATAGAGATATTTTTTGGTTGCTCCCAGAAACATGCTGATAGCATAAAAACATTCCTCAAAGAAAGAAATATCATTGATAATTACATGGCGTACTGATGGAAAGGTATACAAATCACCGCTGGAATGTTTTATTATAATGAAATTGTTTTATCTGATTATCTCAAACAATGCATTGCGGATTTTATGACACTGGATGCAATTTTTTTCATCTTGTACAAAAAAAAAGAAAACAGCCTTAATTTTTTTTTTCCGTCTTCATATCAGCTTCATACATCACACGGAACAAACTTATCTCCGGAATTATCACATTGCTTCAGAATTTTATTTTATTTCCTTACAAAAACACAAAAAAACAAAAAAGTTATTTTTTATTTTTTTTAAGAGAGATTACATGATGGGCATTTATAAAAATACGTTTGACTAATTGCAGAATGTGGGATTCATACGTTACCTATACAAATATATTCGTTTTTATCAGCTGAAGACGAATGATAGGTAAAGGCTGCCGCGGCGAGTCTCGTGATTTGTTCTACCGTCTTGTAATGTAATGAAACGGAATACAATAAAGATAGGCATTTTGAACAAAAATTGTAATTCCCTTTTTTTTTTACCATTAAAACTTTGATCACGTTCTGACTACGACTAAAATTTCCCAGACAGACGGCTCGTACGTCTCACTCACAACGGAGACCGCGCCGTTCTGATACATTAAACAATATTAACAACACAACAACATTTGTTTCCAGGGAAAATGCGGGGTTGGTAAGATCCCAAAATAGTCTGAGTGATTGTGTGATATTTTTGTTGTTTTTTTTAGTTGTTTTTTTTTTAGCTTCAACTATTGTAATGTATGCGGTACCATTCTGCAAACAGCATTGGGAATAGTAATTGGGTGTCACTTAAAGAACATTTCCACCTTAAATCCAAAAATGTGCAAAAATGTACAAAGCGTTTGGTGGGGTTGTCTCAACCCCTAGGCCGGGTTCACACATAACGAAAATGCTGTGGAATTTCCGCAACGGATTTCATTGCGGAAAATCTGCAGTATATTAGCGCCGGGTTAAGTATGAAAGGTTCTTCCGCAGTGGAAATGGCGCCTGAAAAACTGCACAACAATGTGGTGTGTTTTTTTGGTTGGAATGTGCTGTGGGTTCTAGGTGGTTCTGTGGGTATCCGACTCATGTGAACCCGGCCCCACTATATTTAAAGCTGGGACAGCGTACAGCGCTGACCTGGCTCCCGGAACCCCCAGCGATTGCTGCAAACCTTTCAACCGTCCCGTTTTCACGGGATTGTCCTGCAAATTGGACCTCTAAGGGGTGGAGGTTATGCAAATATCCTTCGAAGTGGGCGTTTCTGGAGGATTTGTGGGTGATCAGGGGCAGGGCTTCTGCAAATAAGGATTTAAATGTTTAGAGGTATGTCCCAGGGGGAATTTTGGCCAATGGCATGTAGTGTTACATGATTGGCTGATGATGTCATGCATTGACGGCCGGGTAAACAATGTTCTTACCGAGTGGCTCTGGGTCATAGAGGGTGGGGTCTCTATGACATCCATAATAAAGCATCTTGAAAAGACAACCCCAATTGTTTACTACTCAAGACATTAGAGATATTGTCACGCAGCTTTCCACAGAACCTGATAGGCAAACATGCGCATCCTAATTTTGCAAGGGTGTACATGCCATATGTGCATCCAATGCAGCTGCACAGGGGCCCTGTAGGAAGGGGGGGGGGGCACTGACACCTTAAAGCAACTTTTTACTGTCTATGAGATTGCACGTAAGGGACTGAGCTAATGAATTTTATGGCTCATAATTTCCTGTGAATATGAGATATAAGGGAGGGGCTCTGTGTCCGCCACGCTACATTGCTTTGTATAGTTACCTTATGACCATCTCCCCTACAGCTTTAATAGCGCACACAATTATAAGGTTTTTTTTAAAGAATATATTGAAGCTCTGATATAAAGTCTTACCCAGTGACACGTTCTCCTTTAGGTCACGATCAGTTGTAGTGGATTTCCCATAGATTTCCAGAGCAGAATCTGCACCAAGAATCTGAAACAAGGTGCATTACAATACATGTGCATTTTTCCACCTTTTGCAATTTAAAGGGTGATATTCACAGCAAAATCTGGAGAAAAATCGGCTGCGGATTTCCTGTAGGTTTGTGGCAAACTTTGCACCCAAAAAAATTAGCCTAAATTCTAAACTCTAGTTTTGCTTAGACTCATTCAACGAAAAAGTCTGACACCAAAAGTCTGCCACCTGTGTCTTTCCAGTTGTTGAGAAACTACAACTCCCACCAGGCCTGGAGAGACTGCCACTGTAAAGATCTGCTAGAGGTTATAGTATGTCAGCAGCCACAGATTGCAGACTACTGTCTTAATCTGTCCATATATAAAACATTTTACCCTGATTATCTACAATTATATCCAATTCAATCAAAACCCCTGTAACCTAAATTCATCAGCAAAACAAATCCCTCTCGTGTCCTGAGTTTGCCACAATGTATCAGTGCAGGTCAAATGTATCAGTCCAGAATGGATACAACTGTAGCAATCTTTGGGGAGTATAAGGACTGTAAGGGTAAGTTCACACGTAGCGTAAATAATGCAGGATTTTCCGTGACGGATTTAGTTGCTGAAAATCCGCAGCATAATACGGTCGCAGCGTGTGGATGAGATTTGAACAAATCCCATCCACGCGCTGCGTAAATGATAGGCGGAAAAAACGCTCAGAAATTGACCTTCGGTGCGTTTTTTTAGTCCGCAGCACGTCAATTGTATTTGCGTAATCGCTGCTTATTTATTGCAGGTTTTCCCCATTAAATTCAATGGGAGGTAAAACCGGCAACAAATAGCAGGTGTTGCATTTTCTTGCGGTGGAATCGCAGCGATTCTGCCGCAAAAAAACATAACTCACAGAAAAACATATTTATGACATCAGTCATATAACAGAATTCCATGCTTCTTCATCTAGGCCGGCCTCCAGTGATGACGTTTAATCCCATATGACTGCTACAGCCAATCACAGGCTGCAGCGGTCACATGGGATGAAATTTCATCCCAGGGCTGCAGAACGTCTGGACATCGGAGGGACGCGTCGCCATGGTAAGTATCCATTCGTTTATTTTCTCAGTTCAGGATTTCGGCAGCGGACATTCCAGCCGAAAAACTGAACCACAATTTGGTGCGGTTTTACATCCCGAATTCCCTGCGGCGACCAGGGCGGATACGCTGTGTGCTTTTACGCAGCATATCCGCTCTGTGTAAACGTACCCTAAAGGTTTTGATTCTCTGAATGTAAACATGAATGTTTCATTCACTGACAGCAAGAGGTGATATGAAAAACTGTGCAGAATTGAAACACAAAGTATATTAGAAAGTTGCAGAACTTTTCGTTATACAATGATTACACTTTATTTATATAAAACTGGAGAACCCCCTGCAAACACCGCAATCCTGGAAGCTCTGTACCCACACGTGGCTTTGTAAGGAGCACAGAGAGAGGGGGTGACGGGCTCTTAATCATCCATCAATTAGAAGAATATGATCGCAGCATTGTGCACTGCTGACAAACACACAAAGAGAGGGGCAGAAATATGCAGAATAACTCCATAAACGAATATAATTTGTGTTGGGATCATTTTTGGAATTTTTCAACCCACAGTAAAGGATCCACATATCTGGCGCCTCCAACATGTGATTTGAGCCACCACCGGAGAGCATTTGGCCGCAGTCGGGTAGAAATAATGAGAGTCATGTGGTCGTGACACATTTAAATAATCCTCGCATTATCCATCACTGTCTTAAATGGCAATGATCAAGAAAAAGAATAAAAAAAGCCACTGGCCCCACAGCCACATAAATCATGTGATGTATCCGTGAGTCTGATAATATTAACATATAAAGCCGCAGTCATTATGTTTTCATTACGCCTCCGTCTTTTGAAGACTGTATTTTTTTGTCGGGGAGGGGGAGCGGAGGTTATTATTACATGCAATACATCTTTCCAAGTGACACTTTGGCTTTCGGAATTTGCTCATTTTTAATTTTGTTTCTTTTTTCCCCTCTTTTGCTCGGCTTTAGAACTGGTACAATGTGTTTACCATCAGGAGGACAATTGGATTCAGCCTCTAATTGCAATAACGGCGAGCAGCCTCTATTGTGTTTCGGTGATTTGGGATTGAAGTGTTCCGTAGGATCTTATTACACTGAGCTGTTTCATATAAAAAAAAAAGTGTTCCAGTTTGGATCCTTGTCCAAGTGGGTGAAGGCTGCACCAAACGAGTAAATGCAAAAAACATGTCTTTTGGATATCGTATGTTCTGCGGATTCTAAGTTCAGCAGCAAACAGTGGCACCATATTCCTGTGTATTTCCGGAAGGCAGACCCAGACTATATACGCCACCTCGACAAAATGTAGCAGCGACTTCATTATTTTACTATGGGTTAACAACCTTACAACCATTCCAAAATTCTGACCAATATCCCCCCCACACCCCCCAGAGTCATAAAGAGGCTTCTAAAGTTTTCTGCCGTTATCCCGTATCTAAATACACTGGCAAAGGCAAAGAAGCTTAAAAGTTCCCCTCCAGCCCCTACTTAGCTACGCCCCTGCTTACCCCAAGTCATGCTCAAGCCAGTCCTGGAAGCAGAGATCTTTACCGCTGTTCGCAGGGTCTTCACATTGCCCAGACTATATCCTTGGGCTTCATGGTGACAAAAAGTAGCGGTAAAATCGACATGATTTCAGTGACCCACCAGAGACCTTATAACCATGGAAAAATTCTGACCAATGCCCCACTCCTTCCCCCAAAGTCGTATCTAGGCTTTCCAAAAATCCAGTTTTCTGCCCATGAAGTGTCAGTGCTCCTCTACTACTAAGCACCTAGAGCCCCTTCACCCCCACCCATTCAGCTACGCCCCTCCTTACCCTATGCCATACTCATGCTGGTCTAGGAAGCTGAGATCTTTAGTGCTCTTTGCCGAGTCTTCAGGGTATGTGCACACAGGGCGGATATGATGCGCAAAGCTACGCAGCGTATCCGACTCAGAACCTGCAGGGAATTCCAGCCGAAAAACCGCATCAAATTGTGGTGCAGATTTTTGGGCCGGAATCGCCGCTGCGGAAAACAGAGTTGGAAAAAAAAATCAAATACTTGCCTCACTGATGTTGCCATAGCGACACATCCCTCTGTTTTCTGCCCAGTCCGGCCTCCTGTGATGAAGCGGCAGTCTATATGACCGCTACAGCCTGTGTTTGGCTGCAGCAGTCACATGGGATGAAACCTCATCCCAGGAGGCCGGACTGGGCAGAGAACAGAGGGACCTATTGCTATGGAAATGCTAATGGGGGTAAGTATAGACTTTTTTTTTTTAATAAATGTAAACAAAAAAGGTTTTTTTTCTGGAACAAAAATCCCAACACTTGCTATTGGTTGCAGGTTTGACCTCCAAATTGAATTCAGCCTGAGAAGAACTTAAAAAAAAAAGCCTGTGTAGCAAGGAGAGGCAGTCTCTTATATTGCAGAGAGAACTTCCTGCAACCTAGACAGGAAGTCACATGGTTCAAAAATACAGTGGGGCGGGGCAAAAAAAAAAGAGTAGACAAAAAAAAACTTTCTAATGCTCATGAAACGGCAGAATGAGCATTTAATGTTTGGACTTTTTTGTTTTTTAGGTCTTTTATGCGTCGTATTCCAGTTTCCCATTGCAGAGAAGGAGTTAATTATAGGCATGGATAGAGTTTTTTCTTCTTTTTAAGTTGTTTTGCAAGCAGTTACAAATACCCGTTTTAAAGCATCTCACGCTAATAAGCGTAGCATCAGGTAAGAATTAAACCTAATTGTAGTCTAGTGCCAAGGAAAAACATAGTGTGATGGCGAGGCACTGCCCTTGGTTTTCGCAGGTTTGTAGTGCAACTATTAAAAACACGCTAACAGCATCCTCTTGTATTCCAGCAGCAAACACAATATACCTTAATTAGCCCATAAGAAGCAGTACAAAAGCCACATAATAATAGCAACATTGATTGGAGCTACTCCAGTAAGCGCGCGAGCTCTCCCTTCATATACTGTTAGTGGGGAAAAAAAAGCCGAGAGAGGTTATTACCTTATGTTATCGCCGCTAACATTTCATCTGTACTAGAAAAACTCTACATTATTTCCCTAATGAGTGTCTCAGTACAGTGACAACAGCAAAAACCCAAGATATGGATGTGAGTATAATATACAGTAAATATAAAAGCTCGAAACTCAAACGTGTTTACTTAAGACGACCCATTTTTTCTGTACTTACAGACTAGAAAGTGAACGCAACTCATTGTAAAAAGGAGCGTAAGTCACTATTAAAGTCATTGTCGCCCTGTAATAACAATACTAACGGTTAGGTATAGACCGATTCATCTGTAATAAGAGAATATTGTCTTGAATTGCCTGTAGGAAACGATTTAAAGGTTTTTTTTTTGTTGAGTGGGTGCCTAGCAGGTAGCTGGGAAGGGCACTGATGGTGGTCCCAGTAATATATATATATATATATATATATATCTATATATATATATATATATATATATATTAAAGCTGCCTGCTTTAGCTATCTTCTTCATTATAACCAATTAGGTTGTTCAGAGGGTAGGTAGGCACTGGCCTTTTTCTTTTACTTAATGTGTACCTCCAGACAAAAATAAAACCTTTCCCTGGACTCTTGAACAGTGCTGTTTGTGCTTGACTGATTCTATGCCTCTAAGTGTGAATGGGTGCAGATGTAGAAGTCTCACCTGGGCCATGGTGCCTGAGGGGGATGAGACCAAACAGGACCAAAAGATCCTCTTCCACATAAGAAGATACCAGTATTATAAAGGGCACAATGTAGGTCAGAGCCCCTGTTATGGATTTTGCATTGGGGCCTAGGAGCCTGAACTTATATCTCTTGTGGGAAGCATGATCTAGTATTGGTGACTATATGAGAGCTGTTTGTTATACTGACGACCTATCCATAGGATAGGTCATTAGTATATGATCGGTGGGGGTCCGACACCCGGACCCCACACCGATCAGCCGTTTATGATACCTCCTGGTTCCGAAAGCCATGTAGGGACGGTACCGGATGCAGATGGCTCCGACCACTGTAGAGCGGCCATGGTGTAGTACTGCAGCTCTGCTCCTATTCAAGTGAATAGGAGCAGAGCTGCAGTAACACAGCACGGCTGCTATACATTCTACGAAGCCATCTGCTTTCGGCACCGACTCTGCATAGCTTCTGGCGCCTGGAGGCAGTTGTAATATCTGACCGATGCTGGGTTCAGGTGTGGAACCCCCACTGATCATATACTGATGACCTAACCTGTGGAGACGTCATCAGTATAAAAAACACCTGGACAACCCCTTTAATTTTTCTGTCATGGATGTGTCAGGAGGACTAAAGCCTTCACCCTAATGTATACCCTTTAAAGGCGTTGTTCTTTTTGGACATTCACTTTTTCTTAGATGGGTCTGCCAATGATAAGTTGATTACAGATTGCTCTATTGCTGGAACCCAAAGTGATCAGCTGTAATCCTTGGGTGAATCCACAACAAGTTTCCAATTCCCCTCCAGCACAACCACAGGGGAAATTAAGTATTACACAGTTCTTATTGAAAACCATTCTAAACCTGGCAACCCCTTTAGTGTTACATGATTTTGTTTAAAGGAATGGTGACATTAGTGAGGAAGGAAGTAGCTAACTTCTTCTCCTGCTCTGATTTCTATAGAAATCAATATGGCTGGCCTTTTAAGAATAAACTTCAAGAAAGGAATGGTAAGGCATGGGATGATTGGGGTACAAACAGCCCCGATGGGCACAGCCTTAGGTAATAAGATGTTTTCAGCATTTCTTTATAAATATTACTGCTATTCTCAAGTAAATACATAAAGAAAAAAAAAAGACGTAAAATAACCTGCGAATTAAAGACCTGAAGTTTTTCTTATGAAGGCTTCTAAGGGAAAGATGATTTTCCTCCCTGTGTAGTAAAGCTATTAGACGATGCCCCAGTGTTTTTGACGCGCAGCATTTAAAAGGTCTTTCATTGATCTGATTCAGGCATGACAGCTGGACGATCAGCCAAGCAGAGGCGCGGAATAAAAATCAATCAGTTCGGAGTATTCCTCGAGGATGAGGTGAACTTGCCCTGGTATAAATTTACAGTTTATAATAAAAGACCAATGATCTTCTCCTTTAAAAACAGGGATCAATAGAAGCACCTGAACACGTTCCGCCCAATCAAAAAAGCTTTGCCACGTGACCTCTGCTCCGAATCGCAGAGTAACGTCACATAGCTGGAGGGCCGCAAGCTGTCTTCCCACCGCCGCTGCTCCCACACGTAACTTGTGTTCTGTGTTGGACAAATGGATGTTTGATCCCCCTGAGATTTAACAAACCATTTGCCTACTTTTCAGATTTTTGAGAAGTACATTTTAAAGATTTATTTCCTTTTCTTTTTAAAGTAGAACTGGCACAGAAATGTGTTTCTTTACTAACACCGCCTCTGTTTAAGTGCTTAACCCATCCCTGGCTGCAAGGGTCAACGGACAAATAACTGGTGGTTGCAAAACCGAAGAACTATGTCTTTTTCCTGAGAGTTAAGTTAGGCTAGTCACCGGTAGCCCTTCAGTGCGGCATACCGGCTGCACATATTGTCCCCATTCACCCGGGACAATGCACCTCTAGATATTGTTTGTTTGGCCATTTCAGAAAAATGCAGCATGTCTTTGTTTTACTACAATGCTGCAAAGGAGGTTGCATATTTATTTGACCTCATTGACTCTGGGGCGTACATGCCATAGACGCAGACTATACGACTGCTGTGGGGCCCTGGGAGAATGGGGAACCAGTCCTAGTTGGTCCCATCCCTTTTTGCTACAGGGTGGGGAGAACTTGTGCCAGACTCCCCTTTCAAGGGACTGGGAAATTGGTCCAAGGATTATGAACACGGTGTGGATAAGGAAACAAACACCAGGACCTTCGGCCCTGGGTGGCAAGACTCGGCACCATAATCGTTGGTCTTGGGCCCCCTTTTTTATCTTATCTTCATGGAAAGGGTCTACAAAAGAGGATCTAGCAGAGGCATTGCTAGAATCCCAAAATATCCAAGGCATTATTGGATAGGCTGTATTATGAGGAGAAGAAGACGTAGCCAGGACATGGGTCAAGGGTACAATTGAGTTGGGAATGGGTTCAGCTGCTTGGACAACTGGTACACCAGCAGGAAATCCAGGACATGTAAGATATAATAATTAACAAAAAATGTATCTCAATGAGGATTTGTCAAAGGAACTGACCATTTTTTATTAGGGCAAATTTTACATGTTATAATAAAACTAAACTACTGGGTGCCAATGCCGTCACTAAACTGCCCCCTGAAAATCCTGCACGGTGGAGCGTGCAAAGCGAACCCCACAAACGTACTGATTACTATCCAATACTGTTTCCCAAATGGGGGTTTTGGTTGCCATGCACAGGAAACTACAGCAACCACCAGCTTAGTTTTATTAGGGTATCTAAAATGTCCTAATATATATATATATATATAAAAAAAAAAGTAGGGTTCTCGTGCCCATTTTCCTAATTGAAGCCAATCATAATGGTATCCCCCTCTTCTCTACGTGTAATGCAAAGAGAATAATAAAATTAAAATGCCATCTTGTCCTTTGTACGGTTTCAAACCACCACAACCTCATTTTAGGAGAGACCCACCTTATGTGCCCCTTCTACCCATCCCTTGCAGAAAGGAAGTGTAGAATTACCGTCATGCCAACCTATACTCCCTTGTTTACTACTGGGTTACTGTGGCCAGTCTAGGGGTGCCGAGTGCAAGTTGGCACCAGCCTTTAACAAATGGAATAAAGCACCCCCACTCCGTGCACCTCATAGCCGTTTTAGGGGCTGCTGCTAAGATATTTACGTCCTTGGGTATGAAGTTGCCTCTTGGTGGAGGGCAATGACCGCCTAATATACAGTAAATAGCCTTTTCACTCCATCCCTTGTTTTAAACAGTTCTACATATCACATAGATGTACAAATCTGATGTGTCTCGCCTCCAATCCATTAAATACATTCTCTCCTGATTTATTTTCATGCGTCGGGATAGATTCCCTGAGCAGGACACAACAAAGCCCTTATGTGGATGAATATTATAAAGGATGAACTGGAGCATTTTTCTTCCTACCTGAGAGTTCAAAGTGAAATAAGGATTTTTATGGACGGCTGTGTATTTATAACATCCATTCTTAACTTTCTAAGTGCATTGAACGATAGCGGATACTAAAATAATGAATTTCTTCCCCTGAGTGCTGCTTTTAAAGTCCTGATGAATGATATCAAGATACTAGATTATGACAGACAGCCCAGGTCCAAACTTAACCATTTCCGTGACTTAATACCGGTTTTAAATATTCTTTGTCCTGTAAATGGATTTCATCATTAGGACAGACCCCTTTAAATAAGGGCAGCCTTTAAGCATCACCTAAAAATGGTTCAAAATGCACACTACTTTATGAAGTGCCAAAAGGTGCCAAAAGACGTGTTGCCATCACCCTCATTCACCCTCCAGCTCCAGACCAGTTTACTGGCTATTATGTGAGCCCGATGTGAGCCAACAGGTGCTTAGAGTCCTTTATGGATTTTCTGTTGGATGAAAATTTACAGATTGACACCAAAAATAATCCTATTCCCTAAATCGCCCCCTTTGCAAGCAAGAGTGACTTGGGTGAAAGACAAGAGTAGCTGCAGAAAAAATCAATTCCCCGAGGCAGCACATCCAGCAACGACAATGTGTCAAAGGAGAGAGTAGATGGGTTTTCATGATGGCTAGCCGCACATTGTTACATCCCCTCAGTTCTCTCCAATGACATGATATAGGCTTCGGGAATTTTATATCCCTACAGCAGCTCTCCCCAATTACCCAAATGCCTCCTGTTTAAAAAAAAAAGTGCGTTAGGGAACTGCTGATAACGCTTTAGATATGATCATTCGCATTCATTAAAGAGGTATTCTCATCATAAGCAGTGATGGCATAATGCTAGGATATGCCGTCACTTCCTGATCGGTGGCGGTCCGACTTCTGGAATACCAATAATCACCTAAATGATGGAGCAGTAGCCCCTTTGGCTTTGTCACTGCAGAGAGACCTCCCATCAACCTATTGTGCAGGGAATGGGGCTTTGTTGCAGTTCTACTTGCCATAGCGGTAGACCATACGACTGCTACGGAGACCTTGAAACCAGGGGCTTGCCATGGTTGGTCTCTTTCCATTTTCTACCAGGTTTTGAGAACCATGCATGACTCTCCTCTCCAGAGGAATGGCATTGTTAACAAACAAGGGTATGGTGAATTGGCCCTAGGGTCATGGAACATGCATGGAAGAGGGATTTAACCAAATGGCCTTCTGTGCTGGGTGGTGTGCGCCACTGCACGTAGAATAGGAAGGAGCCGGAGTGCTTTACTAGTACTGCAGCTTTCGCATTTGGAGGGCTGGTAGGGGTCTTGGCAGTTGGACCGCCACCGATCATAAAGTGATGGTGATAGGCTATCACTTGTAATGGTGGGAAACCTATTTAAGAAGGGGACAGGTCTCTGAATTACAAGAAAGAGGATGGCCTCATGCAAACCTAATTGTATTTTAAGGTACGGAACTATATAGCTGTGCAAATATTATCGGGATGTATGTATATAGAAATATCCCAATCAATGTAAGCTTTAATATGTGGATGGTCAATATTACATGCAAATTGCTCCAAATTATTACAAGCCCTTTTACAAGATGCTCCGAGCACACTGCACTGTCCTCTATTATAATATGTTAATAGAACCTGCAGTATGTAAAGCAGCAGCGCTCGCCGCCGTGACTCGGTGATATACATAATATAAAAGGCTCTTAATCCCGCAGTTGAAATGAGCTGCTCTTGGTAACAGACCCCATGTAGGTTTCTGCTTGTCACAAAAGCATCATTGCCTCCCTTTGGTTTTAATAATTCACCCTTGATTTGGTTTACAATGAATAACAATGTAGCGTTCTGATTGGCTGGTTACCTTGAGATGCTCCAAGTGACCGGCTCGCATTGGTCTGTCACCGCACAAGGGAAGAGCAATAAATCATCCCGGACTGGACATTTTGTTGCTTTCAATCAAGTTTTCAGCTTCTCTAGGAACAAGGGACGGCAATACCATTTCACTTCAGTCCTAAGCTCGATCTACATGGACATTAGGGGGGAAGCGTTGTCTACTTGAGTCTTCCTCACACAACCAATCCAAATTCCATCAAAGCAAGGAAAATAAAGCCTAAAATATCACATATAAAACATATAACAAAGGCTCTGCTCATGTAGTATCTACAATTTATACGATTTAGCCTTTGAAAGTGTAATGGATCATAAACAGTAGATAGGGTAGACCAAAGTGGTCCAAATTTTTGGTACATCGCTCATATACCATTGTCTTCTTTCAATAAATCTTAAAATTTTGGGCCATTTTTGAAACATTTTCAGGGCATTTCATTTGAGTATTAGGAAAAATGAGACACAAAATACTATCATCAATTTTAGCACCAATGGTGTCTCTTTGGCTTCTATGGGAAAGGGTAGTGCCTAGTATTGGTTGGTCGCATGACCCTTTCCCATAGACAATGTAAACCTGGGCTGAGCTGGTTTCCTGTAGAGGGACTGCAATATTGAAGGAGTAATCAGCCCACGGGGCCACACCACCCTTTCTCCAAACCGGGAAAGTCAATGTGGGGGGCAAAGCACCTGGACCTTGAGCTAGTGGTATGAAGTACACCAGGAGAGAGGTTGTCTGGTTTAGAAAACCCAATTTCAAGCACCCAATCTGAATTAATATGAAGCCACATCTAATACCCAGAGCGGAGAGCGGCTACAGCAGACCTCTTACTCAGTCCACTTTGGTGGACCCTGCACATTACATGGACAGCCCGTTGATTTAATTAGAAACCATGTAATGCTATATTTCTCCTGTGGTGGCGCTGCAGGTAAATTGAACACTTAATACTCCCATAGATTCCAGCAAATCGTAGGGAGTTCCATCAGCTGTGATCAACTTATTGTTATGGGGGACCCTTCTAACAAAAAGGAACTGCACAAATAGGACACCCCCTTTCAAAGTTATTTTCGACTTTGCACCCTGTCTCTGCCATAAATCATGATGACTTTAATATGTTTATAACTTCTAATACAGGATACAGTTCTTTTTAGATTAAGCTCTGACAGCTATAGGGCAGTTATATCTGGAGCAAAGGCTATAAGGGGTGCAGAGGAAGCAATTGCACCCGGCCTTGGTGCCCGTAGGGGTCTAAATGCCCCTCTGCCACATAAGAAGACGCCAGTGTTATAGTTTGCACATGGTAGACGAAGGGCCTGATGTAAATTTTGCATTAGGGTCCTGGAGCTTCTGACTTACGACACATATTCCTTCCATCCATTCCCAAGTATAAGGCTCTGTTCACACCAGTAAAGGTACACAGCATACCCGCCCTGTTGCTCGCAGGGAATTCTGGCTGAATAACTGCACCAAATTGTGGTGTAGTTTTTCACCGCTGAGGAAATCCTGCAATGAAAAGAAATGGAAATATCCTTACCATGGCGACGCGTCCCTCCGACATCCTGACATCTTGACGTTCCGCAGCCCTGTGATGACATTTCATCCCATGTGACCGCTGCAGCCTGTGATTGGCTGCAGCAGTCAAATGGGATAAAACGTCATCCCGAAGAAGCACAAAATTCTGGATAATTATAAAAAAAAAAAATTCCTGTGTTGCGATTTTTGCGGCGGAATCACAGATTTTCCGCCGCAAAAATCGCAACATCTGCTATTTGTTGCAGGTTTTACCTCCCCATTGAATTCAATAGGGGAAACACACAACAAAAAAGGAGCGATTACGCAAATACATACTGCGGATTAAAAAAACGCATCGCCGGTCAATTTCTGAGCATTTTTTCCACTCATCATTTTCGCAGCGTGTGGAGGAGATTTGTTCAAATCTCATCCACTTTGCTGTACCGTATTATGCCGCGGATTTACCGCAACAAAATCCGTGGTGAGATATCCGCAGTATTTATGCTACGTGTGAACTTACCCTAAGGCTTTTTCAATTCCAAAGCATACTCTGATTTCCACGTGGAATTTTTTCCCTACGTGTTTACATGGTTTTGAAAACCCCATCGACATGCAGAATCCAAAACCACCAATCGGCGGCAATTCCACCACGTCCGGCCTTATAAGTCAACACCCTTCTCCTCCTTCCTCCCAAACCATGAAGTTTTGCAAACTCCAATGTCGCCTTCCATGTCTCCCTCCTTCAAGTTCTACATTGAGTTCCTTGCAGACAATTGAATGTTACGCTTCCAGAACAATTGAAAGACAATTTCCTTTGAATTATGCAACTGAATAAATCAAACCACTTCTTAATATTACGAGGATGCGGCTGTCGTGCCTCGTGCATGGTAATAAATCGCCTCTCCTGGTGCGTTTACCTTTGAACTCCAGGTTAGTGCTCGGCAATGTTATAGGACAGAGATAAACTTGTGAAATATTCAGTAGCTGATGTCCTCGGGTCCCCCAGGGAGCTGCGAGCTGCTTTCTTTTGGTACATCACTCTCTTCCCTGAGTTTAAATAATGAGCTGGAGAAGAGGTACGAAGCATCATGTCTGCATGTCTCCTTTGAAATCTTCCGTATATTACCTTGTTATCTGTGCTCAAAAGCAGCAGGTATCCTACTGGTTCTTAGTATTTCGCAGTAAAACGACAGGCACAAATACAGAGTTAAGAGCTTTAAGTGATAGATCTATATGTAGCGGGGAAGATACCACTGCAAAGAGGAGCGCTATATTCTTCCATTTAATGATGACCAGTTTTAACCATCTTAATACCCATTTCTAGATATTTTAGGCAATATTTAAAGGGGACCCGCCATCTATTACCTCCTTACATGCCCAGTGGTGGTTCCCGCCTATAAAAACATATAATATAAAAAAAATAATAGAAAGGGCATCTCCAATTGAAAGACCAAAAATTACATGTGATCTTAAAAGGGTTTTACAGGAAAGGCAATACATGTGTGATTGCTGGGGACTGACCACTTGGAATCCCCAGCGATGTAGAGACCGGGGAAC
The DNA here is from genome assembly GCF_050947455.1 of Rhinoderma darwinii. Taxonomy (NCBI): domain Eukaryota; kingdom Metazoa; phylum Chordata; class Amphibia; order Anura; family Rhinodermatidae; genus Rhinoderma; species Rhinoderma darwinii. Next base: position 74,611,417 of record NC_134698.1, on the reverse strand, counting down.
CAAAAGTCCCCCAAAGTGCTCCATGAGAATGGAGCGCTGGTCCGCATGCTCCACCAGCGCATCAGTCATTTTTATGGGTCTTCTGGGACCGCTGTCTCCGGCATCCCCATTCTCATGGAGCACTTCTCTATTCCCCTCATCTCTGGGGCTCCCAGTGGTTGGACCCCCAGCGATCACACATGTATCCCCTATCCTGCGAATAGGGGATACATGTGTTTGTGGGAAAACCCTTTAAGCTCTGTTCACAACTATGTTAGAGGCTCCGCTCAGAACCTCCGCTGCAGATTCTGTCACATTTGACGGAAACTTGAGCGCAGCATGCAGCTTAAATAAATACCACCATGATGCAACCCAACGAACCTAATTCTAAGTCAAAGAAGCCTGTTGGGTGCCGTTGGTGTCCAACGTACGACAGATCCGGCACTCCATTAATTTCATTGTTCTGCTCCTATAACGAAGAAGAGCATTGGAATTGAAGAACGCAGATGTGAGCAAGACCTTAAGGGTTGTCAAAGAATAGAAACATGGGTCTGCGTTTTTTTTATAGAAATAATGCCCATGTATGTTTCTGGTACTAAAGCTTAGCCCCATTCACTTTATTGGGGATGAGCTGCAGTACCAAAATTATTGGTACTTTCTATATCTTATGTAATCATAAAAGCCAAGTGACAACCCAAAACATCCCCATTTTATCCACATAGTGACCTATACTTGTCAATCTACAGGGGTCCTGTCATCATAGTCATGTTCCTCAAGATTCATGCTCGGAGTCTGATTTTCTGTTTAGCCCATTGTTTTAATAGTTCAGTTCCTTTAAATTGGTTATTCATTTTGAACAATTCATTTTTGTTAGATAGGTGACGTGAAAATAAGCTGATCACAGGGTGCACCGCTGCATGGACCCTCAGTAACCATCTGCTATAAGCTGCAAGTGTTTAATTTCCCTGCAGCACCACCACAGGGGAAAGTAAGGATTACATGATGCCCATTCAAATCAATGGGCTGTTCATGTAATGCAGTAAATAAAAGTAACAATGTCAGCTCACCCTCCCAGGTGCACCACAAAGACAGCGGTCTCCACGCCACAGAAACAATATTCAGGAGGAAAAGATCAGCACTCCTTGTGGAATGTAAAAATAAATCTTCCTTATTTAGAATAGCCAGCGGATAAAACTGAGCAACATGAAGTGGCCAGATAACATAATGCGTCCGTCCCCTCTGACGCGTTTCTAGCTCTCAAAAGCCATTACTCATAGATAGGGAAGGAAGTAAAAGTGTGTGGCTGAAATAGTAGCCAGGAAAGAAAACCACCCACTTTGATGAGGTGTATACAATAATCAGAAAGTGGATGCCATATAAAACATGTAAAACTATATAAATAAGATCTCAGAAAAAGTACAAAATTTATACAAGAGGTTAGGTATATGGAAAAAAAAGTACAACCAAGGAATAGCGCTGCTACCATTGGGAACAGACCAGGTAAGTAAATATAACATCTTTATTTGGAAAAGCAATAGGCTACGCGTTTCGATGATGGACAAGCCTGACCTCACGTAGACGCTTGTCCACCGTCGAAACGTGTAGCCTATTGCTTTTCCAAATAAAGCTGTTATATTTACTTACCTGGTATGTTCCTGATGGTAGCAGCGCTATTCCTTGGTTCTACTTTTTTCCATATACCTCACATCTTACAACAGCGGTTCCCTTCCAAGTGGACCGGTCTCCAAACCGATCTGCAGCTCCATCACACCTATATTTCCTGCTCTAACCAGTGTTGTGCCTGCGGTTGCACAACTCTAATAGGTGAGCAGTAATCATCTCACTTTTTGTTATTCCGCTCCTTAATGTTTGTGACCTGCACCATGTGGCGCCGTGTTTTTTTTTCTCTCTCTTAAAATTTATACAAAGCATTAGTAATTCCTAATAAGATAATTTCTCACATTAAAACCACTATGGTATTTAACATGAGAATCCAGTATCCCTCCCGATTTAGTAGCGCTCTCCTATGATCACCACCTCACACTGGTTTATTAACCCTCTCAATTTCTGAAAACTGAAAGCAGCTGATATTCCTTTGATACATATGAATAAAATATCTAGATGCATTAGAAGGATTTCTGACTTCAGGATTAGTGGCTCCATTAAGATGTTCTCTAATTCTGACCATAAGGAGGCGACTTGTGCACCCAACGTAGGATAAATCCTGTGCAGTTTATTAGATATACTACATGTCGAGTGTTGCAATTGTTACATTTTTTATCTTATGTATAGTCCCATCAATGGCCCAAATAACTTGTGGCATTTGATGTACATAGTTGCAACACATATATTTGCTCCACAAGGGAAAAAACCTTTGGACGAAAGCCAGCTATTTTGTTTAGATGAAAAGAGCATAGAGAGATTAGAGAACATAGCACCCAAAGTAGGCGCTCCCCGAGATGAAAATTTACAACCCGGCTCTAGTATGGGGCATAAACCTTCATCCTGAAAAAGGACTGGTAAGTATTTGGACACTATAGATCGTATCATATAATATTCTTTGCTATATGATGTAACAAATGCAGGAGATTAATTATTGTTATTTTTATATATATGTTTTCTTAGTAATAACTCACGTTTTCTGCCCTCACCTAGATTAATGGCCCTATCTACGGTCCACTGGGGGTAGCCTCGGTCCTTTAAACGACTACATATTTTATTCGTTTCGTCCCTATATGACTGTTCAGACAAGCCGTTTCTTTTAGCTCGAAGTATTTCTCCTACCGGGACGCCCTTAATAGTATGTTCTAGTTAGCAAGATTTGCCATGCAAAATGCCATTTCCAGCAGTAGGCTTGTGATAAGTGCCTGTCTGAACAGTCTCTAAACTGGAGGTACAGCTCAAAGTGAGGTCCAGGAATGTAATTTGTTGGCAATCATAAGCATAGGTGAAAGTCAACCCGAGTGGGTTATTATTGATGTAGTTGATGAAGTCTGGTATGGTCGCCACATCTGAGGACCAGATGATGATCATATCATCAATGTAACGACCATACCAGACCACATCAAGAGCAAAAGGTTTGCTGTTAGTGAATAGAAAATATTCCTCCCACCAAGCTACATATAGATTGGCGAGCGAAGGGGAAAATTTAGCCCCCATGCCTGCGCCCGTTTTTTGTATATAGTAGCGTTCATGAAACATGAAATAGTTGGAGGAGATAAGATCCTATATTGAAATGATGATAATATTTTGGAGATCTGTGGGGTATTTAGAATATTTGTCTAGATGATATAAGACTGCCTTTAATGCTAATTTATGAGGGGTACATGTGTATAATGCCTCAATGTCATAGGTTATCCATACAAACTTATTCCGCCATTTAATGTTTTATACAGACAATAGCACATGCTTAGTATCCCGGAGAAACCCATAGCAACGTGTAACCAAAGGTGGCAGTAATGAGTCTACCCACTCGCTAAGTTTCTCGTTCAAAGAGCCGATGCCCGCCACAATAGGTCTCATAGGGGGCGGGAAGCGACCCTTGTGGATCTTGGGCAGGGAATGAAAAATGGGAATTACCGGTTTCTCAACAAAGATATAATCACATTCCCTCTGATCCATGACCATGACTCCCAAATTTAGAGCCTCCTGTAACAATATGTACAGACGTTCCAAATAAATCACAATCGGATTGATGCTAGATCTATCATATGTTTTGTCGTCCGAAAATAATACCTCATTCAGCCTAATGTAAAGAACTGTGTCCAGGACCAACAACACCCCCCCCCCCATGTCCATGTAATGCACCATGTCAGGACCTCCTGAGTAAAAAACACTCTTTGTAGCCGCTCTCCACTATGTCCATACACATATACACTTAAGATTCCCACATTTCTTATTCCATTGAGTCCTAGAGAAATGTTTCAGAAAGATTACTTCCAGGAGTGATTTGTCCCTGGACTAGAAAAAAAAAAGAATGATATCATAGCAATTTCTAACTGGTGTATAACCCTGAGAAAATAAATAAAAGCAATGTATTGTGTACAGCCGGAGTGACATGTGCTTCCTTGTTTGCCTTATTTGTGGATGGAGACGAGAAAGTTATGAGACTTTTATAATGGTCGTAAAGATGCCACCTCTGCCATGATTGGAGCTCTTCATTCCCCGTCTTCCAACCTTATCCGTTCTTTCTACATGTCAGAGACTTTTATAAATATTCCCTTCCATTCTACTCCAGGTGCTGATTTCATTTCACTACAATAATAGGAATGGCTGCGCAGTTACAAATCACGTCACCTCAAGAGGCATCTACCCAAACAAGATACCAAGAGACATTTTAAGGTAAAGAATAATCAAAACGGAATTTAAAAAATCTGGAAAGCAATAAAATAGATGGGGTGTTTGATGCGTTTTCATAAAGGGTCTCCGGCCTTATTGGCCAATCAGTGTTTAGCTCTGATTGTCTAAACTAGATTTTGATTGGCTAGTATTTGCTAATAAGGCAACTTTTTGTTCCCCTGGGACGTTTTTTAAGAGGTTGTCCACTTGGGATAAACACTTTCCATATTATCTAATAGAACAAATGGAGGTAATACTTAAGGTCCCGTCTATTAGCCAGACAAGAGTGCCACTACTTCTGATCTTGATGGTTGCCATTTAAGGCTTTATTTGCCCTCAAGGGTTGCACTTGCCCCCCCCCCCCCCCCAATAATAACAGTTCACTGAAAAAGTTTTGTAAAAACAACCACTTGAGGTCCATTGTTCATTTTCTGTAGGTCCTCAAAGCCTTTTGTGGCACTGTAGTGATTGGTGCCCAAAAGGAAGTTAAGTCAAAAATTGGCAAAAATGTAAAAAGAAAAAAATTACATCAGGACCACGATGTGCTTTACCATGTTCTCAATCCTCATCAGACGCGTACTCTCTAGTGCCCTGTCTGTACCTCTGTTTGACCTTATTGACCACTTGAGATATCCATGCTATCCCATTCATCCAGGGTCTTCCCAAGTGCATCCAGGCGCAATATATTACACCAGACCACCAATCTCCTGTAGAATATACACTATACATTTTGTATGGTAGATACACACATACGCAATGTTTATAGGGAGCCTACTCACCTACCTGTATATTTTTGGAATGTGAGGAGACGGAAAAAATTCCATGTAGATATTTCCATGGGTAGTAATAAAAAATAGCCTCAGCATGGTATTGTATCATCAAACCGACAATGTAAATTCACCCTACACCATGTGATACCCTATGGTACTCTCTACCCATTGGCGGGATCTGGTAAATTGCTAGCCCATAAATATAATGGACACATAGATTTCTAAAGAATTTGATAACAAGTTGATTAACTAAGATTGAGTAACTAATTTCTGCTCATTCTCATTCTTCGAGTCTATAATCCATCCTTCATAGCTCCTCGTAGTCCACTGACTATGATCTTATATTTAACCTGTAGGCGACAAGAGTCCCGAAATTGGCCGCCAATGCCTGTATGATATATGAAACAGAGATGTAGATTGGGCTCCGAACACCTGGGGATACAGACATGGTCAGAGCCATAATTGCTACAACCCATATAATTACACCCTCAGAACACCAGGCAAGTGCTAGGTACTGTATTGTTCTCTATAATCTTCCTACACAAGAGATTTTGAGTGGGAACCTGCTGTGTTCTTCAATAGGCTTACATACAGAAAGTCAAATATACGGAGAAAATGCTTTATGGCAAATCACAACCTGATCTTAAAACACCTTTAGAATTGACAAGTTCCTGAAACGTTGGTATAAATATTTGTGATCGTTCCTAGTAACTCGTTCACCAAAAGCTAATTGCATTTCACGTTCAGTTGTCTTATTAGTACATAGTGAAACAATGCGATATTTCCACATAGGAGATTCAGGGTCACTTTATATTACCGCAGTGCTTTAATAAGATAATAATGGGTTTTACATATCATCACTAATGATGAAACTGAGTTAAATAGGAGAGAGCAACTGAAAACTTCAACGAGAACAATACCTGTATGGTAAAGCTATACGCGGAAATTAATGTACCAATAGATATGAATTAAATAAAGACAGTATATAAGTATTAGAAGTAAAATTATTATCATAATTGTCATGTCATATCTTTTATATTAATTATTATTTTTATTACTATTATCTGCTATTTTTGTATCGTTCTTTTAGATGTTCACTCAAAATAAAAGAAATAAACCTATGCTTTTATGTGTTTTTGGGGTTACCCCGGTGTGGATACAAGATAAATATTTTAAGAAAATCATAACTATCTTTAATAACCTGATTTGGGGAAGGAAGAGAGTTCGGATTAAGCTAGACTACTTATGTCCTTCAAGAGAACAAGGAGGACTAGCATTTCCAGATATTCGAGTATATTA
>NC_134698.1:74572531-74600031 GCF_050947455.1 Rhinoderma darwinii | reverse complement strand
TATAATCCTTAAAGGGGTTGTCCAGTTTAGAAAACCCATTTTAAGTCGAGTCGTGTTCCCTGTTCAGGATCCTCATCTCTGGACCACAGTGGAGAGCAGCTACAAAGAGCATCTCTCTCCCTGGAGGACCTGTCCTGTCCTGTCCTGCATTACACTGACAACACATTGATATAAATATGCACTGTGTAATGCTTAATTTCTCCTGTGGTGGGGCTGCAGGGAAATGTAACACCTATTGCTAGTTTTCCCCACAGATTAGCTGATCGCTGGGGGTCCCAGCATAGGGACACTCTGTGATCTGCTTATCCTCAAGGGATACTTCAAACAATTTAGAATTTTTTTTAGTGGAAAATCCCTTTAGGCCTAGTTCACATTGAGTTTTTTGCAGGTTGAAAAATGTGTCTCTTGAGGCAGATTTTGACCTGCCGGCAGAACATTTGCCGTGTTTTTTGTGGAGTTTTTCGCCCACGGCCGTTGAGCGCCGCAGGCAAAAACTGCCGTGAATATCGCGAACTTTGCCTTCCATTGATGTTAGTGGGAGGTCAGAGACGGAAACACTCGAATAAAGGGCATGTCGCTTCCTTTTCCCGCTCACGGGACAAAAACGCTTCCGCATACCATTGAAATCAATGGGAGGCGATTTCAAGCATTTTTTGGCGCTGTTTCAGACGCGGTTTTCACGTCAAAAACAGCGCCACAATACTCTGTGTGAACTAGCCCTTAAAGTGCTGTCCAGTAGTGAGAATAAAAATGATATGTAAGTCAGGACCTATATGTGATGCTTACCTGCTGTTTTTTTCCCACAGTTCTAGCTGTTCGGCTCCTTTTTAGCTCATCTCTATTAGGGCAGAGCAGTGACTACAGCTTAGCTACTGTACCTACACGAAGTCTGCAGTGGTCTAAGACACACCTCCTGTCTCATTATTGGTTAAGGCTGCTGTTCTTTCCCTCTCCACTGTAGCTCTGCCTCTTCAGATTGGCTGCCGTGTATGTCACAGGCTCTGCAGAAAATCAGTGCATGGAGAGCTGATTTCTATTACAGCAAGAAAATTATTATAAAGTACAAATTACTAAACTACCAATGAGAAAAATAATATCAGGTCATTCTTATACATATACTGAGGGAAATGAGCCCTGGTAGGGGAGAGCATGGATCGCTTTAAAGATTAAGGGCTTGTCCACACACAACGGAATTGCGGCAGAAAATTTCTGCAGCAATTCCGTTGAAAGTCACTGGCTTTCCGCTGCGGCAAAAACACACTATTTCCTGCGGTTTTTGTGGCAGAAAATGGTGCGTAAATTGCTGAGTTATTTCCAATGTTAGGAGATGGAGACATCACCTATGAAAAACTAAGCAATTCTATCCACTTTCCGTAGTCAATTTCGGCTCGGAAATTTTACGCAGCATGTGGATGAGATTTGATATGGTTCCCCTATTAATAAACTGATTACAGGGCATCAGTGATCAGCTGTAATCTGTGGGGGAATCCAGCAGCAAATGTTCAATTTCCCTGCAGCACCCCCACAGGAGGGATGAGGCACTACCTCTAAAACTGCGTGTCCCTTTAAGAGGCCAAATTTATTAGGTATATTTCAAAAATTAAAGGAAAAAAAATGTAATTGGTGTTAGTAACTTTAATATAATCTTAATGCCTCCTGCAGGGACAATGTTTATAGATGTCTTCCCTGGAATTGACCATGATTGAAATGTTACCTGGTAAAGCCACATTTTTATTCCACTAACATCGTACCCAGTTTCTAATATGTAATCATTTTTATGAGGCGGTGTGATCTCTAACATATAATCTTGACTGGATATTGGAGCACAGCACAGCGTAATCAAATGATATGTGAGATCCTTCCATCCCCTACCAAGAAAACCTCATTAATATCTCTCCCACTGTACGTAATATGTGACAATTATAGGTATGCCGCATTACTGGGAATTGTATTGATTATTAATGTGACATGTTCAATATTATCAAAGCGCGAGTATGATCTCAAGAGGGCGCACAGCCCGGGCCCATTCCCCGAAACCACAGTCATTATGTTTGATGTATGAATACATATACGTTGGATGTTTTTGAATTTTTTTTTCTTGTTGATCTCCTGCCGGACGCATGGATCCACCATTTGCATTCCTTATAAATACCCGGCTATGAAATATGAAATTATGTAGACGGAGACAGTGAAGTCTGATTGCAATCACCAGGCAGGAGAGACTGAGTATATTATTGAGGTGACAGGTGCAGTGTTCAGATCTGCATCCCTCATGCAGAGATCACCTTGCTTGTAACGGCAGACGCAATATTAACCGTTTCGGCTCTGACGATAAAATATTATAAAAATGATAAATATTATGCACATCTATAAATCCTATATCTCCATGTGTATTTGCTTTTTTCAAGACTTGGGTGCGTCTTACTATCTAATAGGTCATGGGGCTCATGCACATGGCAGAATTATAGATCTGTATGGTATAAACCAACAATAGGGCACCCTATAACCTATAATAGGGCAAGCTGTACCTCTATGGTTTTCCATTTTATAGGGGGACACTGACAGGTTTATTCTCATGGATTCATATGGCATCTGTGAGAAAAGTATTGTGACATGGAACAGACTGCGTGTGATCTGGACCCATGGGCAATAAGGGCCATGTGCCTCTTAGCCACTACTATAGCCATGATACACCATGAATTAGGTAGATAAAATGCATTTGAAGAGCACTGGCTGACCAGGAGGCAGTGGGTCCTGTTTGCCATGTGTCCGCTGGCGCTGCCCTTAGGCCCAAATGTTCAGTTTGCCCCATGCCCAAATGGTCAGTCTTTCTGTGTGTATCATGGAGGTGTTCTCCCGTTAAATAAACATTCTCAGTTTCTTACAACCCTTAAGACCCAACGCCCCCATGCAAATGTCTCGTTCTAGATCTTCTATGTAACATTGCCCGTGTATGTTTTGGCGTTGGGAAAAGCTGGCAGAAGCTGGTTCACCAACACATATAACATTGTACTAATACACCCTTTAAGCAGGACTTTTATAGTTAAAAAAGTAGCTCAAATAATTTTTTGGGGTTCAATGTCCATTTGAAGTCCTTAAAATAAAAAGGGGATTGCACTTAAAGGAGTTTTCTAGTCCTAAGAAATTGATGGCCTGTCCTCAGGGTAGGCCATCAATACCTGATCGGTGGGGGTCCGAATCCCGGGAACCCCCTCCAATCAGCTGTTTTGAAGGGGCCATGGCGCTCGTACGAGCATTGCTTCCCCTTCATTCCTTATATGACTGAACTGTGAATCGCCGACACACTTGTAGCAACAGTTCACAGTATTCCAGCCTTGAATCGGACCACCACCGATTAGATATTGATGGTAAATTAGGTAAGTGGATCATTATAACTTGGAAGGAAGGAGGGGGCATTTTCATCCAATTCCCAGTGGTCAAGGCTGAGACTGCAGTACAACCCTTGAGGAGTGACAGGATTTCAAGATTTCAAAAACTTGAGCGGGTAAGAGGGACAGAAAGATACTTTTTTTAAGGTCAGGCGTGCACTCCCTGTATAGGGGAGTAACTGAGGGGGCAGCTGCTGGTGCATGTGCTTTAGGTACTGGATGGTAGGGGGGAGCGCCAACAAACCACTCTGCTGGGACCAGTGTATTAAGACACTGGGCTAGGTAGCAAACTAAGTCTTTACCCCCGCGTGAAGGAATCCCAGCTACTAGAGATGAGCGAATGTCCAGAAATTACTTTTGGGTCCAATTGGGTCTAATTTGCTGTCCGAATATATTCGTGACGAATCTCAATTGTCCCGAATTCCCTAAAAATTTGTTTCTGACTGTCTCAAGTCTTCTAGGACTGTATGCAGTCCCTTCCAAGCTCTTAATGCCAAGTCAGCATTAGTAAGGTCAAAGTGACAGCAACATATACTGTATGGGTAGAGGGAGGGATAACCACAGTGCATTTTGGGAAGGCTTCATGCAATGCATCATGGGTACGCCCGCCCGAGTTCATGTAATCTGTAAAATGCAGCAATTTTGCCCATGATTTGTGTGCCACAAACCCCTAAAGTTTTGAGATTTGCAGAGTCCAAAAGTTTGGGGTAACTCAGACCGAATTCGATTGGTAAAGAATTTATTCTAGCTATATCTTTGTGGCCCAATGCCAAGCATTGCCTCACACGCAGCCGTATACTATAATGTCTTGCTGTATCGAATCTATAGAAGAGAGGATTATTTGTATAGCGAGTCCTATGTGGCGTCGTAGGGGCCCTGGATACAGCTGCTACTCTTGCAGTCGCTATAGTCGCACCAGATATTTGTTTTAGACATCTCGGGCAGTGACAGGGTTAATTATACTTTATAACCGTGCGCTGTTTAACGATGCATAAAAACGGTATTCACTTTGTTAACCGCTCTATCTTGTAAAGTTATCTGTCATTCTTTAACTTTCAATTACATCGTAAATAAGCATTATTCCTGGCAGCCACATATTCCCATTGTTTAGCACCAAAGCGACGCAACTTTATACACAAATCCGCTTCATCTCAACTCCTTATTTCAAATGAATTCAATTCAATTTAATTAAGTATTTGATGTAACGGAATGAACAAGCACCTCCGAGTCACTCATAGAGCTGCATTATTTTTTTCCCTTTTGATATCAAATTTCGAAATTAAATTATTTCAATTGTTTATTGAAAGTCACGTATCAAATTCAATATTTACTTTCCTAACAGGAATGTGCAAATTGAAACCGCGGCCGTTGAATATATCTCACCGGAATTATTCCTACAACATGTCCCAATACCTGATAGGAAAGTGCTTAAAAATCACAGTCAATGGGAAAAAAAAATGTGCTATATGTGTATCTGTTTGTAATTTGGTTTTTAGCTACTGCGACGCTTCGTAACTTGCCAAATATCTATTTGTCGAGCAGGAAGGGCAGTGACAGTGCACACAAAAAAAATCAATCTTTTTTGCATGGGCAGATAAACATAAGACACAATGAGAATGAAAGAGACAGAGACGGAGAGAGAGGGAGAGGAAGAAAGAATCTGGAAGATAGAAAACACCGTTCCTGTAGTGATGGATAGCTCGCGTAAACGTGTCAGGATAGTATTATGCAAATTAGCAGCCAGCCGAGAGCTGCTCTGGTGATTATGGAGGATGTGAACAATACCGAGGTCCCCAGGCACGAGCGTGTCTTGTTATTTTCCTTCCCTCCAACTACCCTTGGGGTGGATTCTTCCTGACCCTGGTCCTTCAGAAAAGGAATCTACAAGAAATAAGTTTATGCTACAAGAAAAGAAAAAAAATGCATTGCTCAAAAATGTCTGTGACATTCCTGTAGTATATACAAAGTTCCCTGATATCTCGCTGGAGCACATAAATATCCTGGAGAAATAATCTTCAGGATCATACATGCAATCCTACTAGAGCAGACACGACCTATGACAATGAGCTATGGAGGAGAAATGGCCTTGATGTTGTACTGAAAAATATTAACACCCCTGATCTTTAACTAGAACATACAAGACCCATAACAATGAGTTAAAGAGGAAAAATACCCCCGACGCTCTACTAAAAAATATTACCACCCCTGGTCTTTATCTAGAACATACAAGACCCATGACAATTAGCTACAGAGAAAAATTACTCTCGACGCTCTGCTAAAAAATATTAACACCCCTGATCTTTATCTAGAACACATGACTCATGACAACGAGCTACAGAGGAAAAAACCCTTAACAGTCTCCTAGAAAATAATAACACCCCTGATCTTTAACTTTAACATACATGACCCATAACAATGAGCTACAGAGGAAAAATACCCCCAACCACTACTTAAAAATATTAAGACCCCTGATCTTTAAATGGAACTTCCATTCCCACAAAACTGAGCTACAGAGGAAAAATACCCCTGACGCTCTACTAAAAAATATTAACACCCCTGATCTTTATCTAAAACATGAAAGACCCATAAGAATGAGATACAGTGGAGAAACACCCGTAATGCTCTGCTAAAAAATATTAACACCTCTGATCTTTATCTAGAACATACAAGACCCGTGACAATGAGCTACAGAGAAAAAAATACCCCTGATGGTTTACTTAAAAATATTAACACCCGTGATTTTAAGAAGAACACACATGACACATGACAATAAGCTATGGATGAAAAAATCCTTAACAGTCTCCGAGAAAATATAAACATCCATGATCATTCACTAGAACGTACTTGACCTATGACAATTAGCTACAGAGGAATAATACACCTAATGGCTTACTTAAAACATATTAACACCCCTGAACTTTAACTAAAACATACAAGACCTGTGATAATGAGCTACAAAGGAAAAATACCTCTGATGCTCTACTAAAAAATATTAATACCCCTGATCTTTATCTAAAACATGAAAGACCCATGATAATGAGCTACAGAGGAGAAATACCCGTAATGCTCTGCTAAAAAATATTAACACCCCTGATCTTTATCTAGAACATACAAGACCCGTGACAATGATCTACAGAGGAAAAATATCCACGACGCTTTACTAAAAAATATTAACACCCCTGATCTTTAACTAGAACATACAAGACCCATGACAATGAGCTACAGAGGAAAAATATCCCTGATGGTCTACTAAAAAATATTAACACCCGTGATCTTTAAGAACATACAGTAGATGACGCATTATAATTAGCTACGGAGGAGAAATACTCCTAATGGTTTACTTAAAAATATTAACACCCCTGATCTTTAACAAGAACACACATGACCCATGATAATAAGCTTTGGAGTTAAAAATCCTTAACAATCTCCTAGAAAGTATAAACACCCCTGATCTTTAACAAGAACATACATAACCCATGACAATAATGTCACGATCCTGGGGTATGCGGACCTACTGGGAGTGGCAGGCGGAGTGGCAGCTGGCCAAACAACAGTCTTTACAAAAGTCTTTAGCACAAGAGTACCTGTAAGAGTCCAGACAGACACGAGGTGTAGCAGACGCTTTGGCACAGGTGGTTCGGGGCACAGATGATGCTTCACGTGGCAGATGACACCAGATATGGCAGATGATATCAGACGTGGCAGATGATACCAGACGTGGCAGATGATGCACACACAACTCCAACTATAGGCTTAGGCTGAGGAACAGACACAGCAACAGGATACAGGATACGGGAGTCAGGATACGGGAACACTGGGAGCAGGATACAACCAAGGGACCATTTGCAATACGAACATGGGTAGACAACAACAACGTTCAGGCAAGGAGTGGAAGGGCAGAGCCCTTTTTATAGTCCAGGATGATTTGGGGATAATTAGGTAACTCTTTGCATGTGCAAAGAGGGCACTTCAGAAAAGAAAGGCTGCATGTGGTGGTGTCTCCGAGGCAGGCGAAGAGGCCTGAGGTCGCGGCCGTCGGTAGGTGAGGGACGGCAGCGGTCCGCGATTGTGGCCGTTACAAAAAATATATAAAGAAGAAAAAACCCTGACATTCTACTAGAGAATATAAAAACCTGATATCTTATCTGATATACAAACACCTCTACTAACAAATATATGCAACCCTTATTTTTAACTAGATCAATGAAAATGAGCTACAGAGAAGAAACACCTGTAATAACCCCCATTTTGATCATTTATCTAGGTATTGCAGGCTACCCATTCCATTTATCACTTTGATTGCCCAACTCTGTACCCGTTCCAGCTCTGCTATGTCTTTCTTGTACACCATTGCCCAAAACTGTACATAGAAAGGCTTATGTAACATTCTACTAGAACATAGGAACACATTCTACCAGAGACACGTGACTTTCTACTAAAACAAAAAACTGCCCCAGACATTACACTTTTTGTTGATTTGGGGTATTTTGACCCCACCAGAAGAATTTAGAACATAAACATCTGATGTTCTTCCACATCATAGAAACAAACATAGATTTTTGATAGAACATTGCCTGATACAAATAATATTAAATCCACCTTTATCACCACCAACATCCAGCCAACACACCTTCTGTAAATTGCCCCAGACATTTAACTTTTTGTTGATTTGAAATATTTTGGCCCCACCAGAAGAATTTAGAACATAGACATCTGATGTCCTTACCCACACAAAGAACCATAGTTTTTTGCTAGAACTATGCCTGATACAATTAATATTAATACCACCAATAGCAAAACCAACATCCTGCCAACACACAATCTGCAAATTGCTTTTTCATTTGATTGGTAAATACAAAACAGTTTGACATTTCTTGAACACTGAAATATGATTTTCAATTCCCATAGACCAAATAAACTCCCCTGATGTTTTACAACAATGGACATTCACTCATGAAATGCTACTAGGACTAGAAGGGGGCGGTGCCTCAAAGAAAACCAAACTAACAATCTCATGTGTCATGCTCCGCCCCTTCAGGACCTGCACTAGACATAACACAGTCTATCAGTTTTGCCTGGAGTGTTCCTGTAGTGGAGCAATTGGCGAGATGATTACTAAATTTTTAGAGGCTGATATGCATGAATAGTAAATTTGTGTATTGACTAATACATTAATTGTTTGGGACCCCCTTTCCTTTTATTTAAAGTAAGCAGCTATGGGAAAAGTACTTAACAGGCAAAGACCCAAGAGGATAGAGCAGAGATCAATTATTACAAAACACCACTCTACCTGCGTGATTCATAGTCCCTTCTGTGATTCCGGCTTGAACTCTTCGTCATTCTCCCTTAGCTGCTGTGATAACTCACATATTGTTTAATTAGCTCTCAAAAGAGGGGATTGTCTTTGAAGGAATATTTACTGTATATTTATGTTCATACTTGTCATGCATCATGTTAGCAACATGTAAATACAGATTGCATGAGCCGTAGAGAATTATTATTCTTCATCTCCTTTGGAAGGTTGTAAATTCCACCACTTCCAGATAGTAAGGGGAAAAAGGGATTAAATTATTGGGACTTGATACTGGAGGACAATTCGATCGTTTTATAATAATTGCTGCCTACTTTACTACTCTTTCCTTCTGTGATACTTGCTCCTTACCTACTACAATGGAATAGAAAGTAAAGTAATACGTTTTTGCAGTAATAGTATGGCTGCATGTGCATGAAATTAAATACATCTGGTGATAAGAGAGAAAGAGAAAGACTTGGGTACACTGGTTAAGTAGCAGCGCTCAATGCCAGGCAGCAGCTGCAAAAGCAAACACAATTTGAGGGTGCATAAAAAGAGACAAATTTCTGTGATCCAGATATTATATTACATTTTTTCAGATCCCTTGTGATTCCTTATCTTGAGAATGGGGTGTAATTTGGTAAAAAGGATGTAGAAGAGTTCAAGGGAGTTCAATAGTTGGCAACTAGATTAATAAATTGGATGGGTGTTATCTCTTATAACCAAAGACTGCAATGTATTTGATCCCTAGAAGTTTCACCCACTTTAAGTGATACTTGCTCCCTACTAATTTCATCCGTCCATGTGACATCTGGTACAATTTCCTGTATTCCCTCCAATGTGTTACTTGCTCCCTACTTATTTTATTGTCCCCAAACTAACTGCCCTCTCCCATCACTATTCATTCTCTACTCACCACACTCCCTTGAAGCCGCAACGCAAAATCTGTAACAGAGCCCCTCCCCCACCGTGTGCCATTTATAATACTGGTGTCTTCGTATGTGGCAGAGGGGCCTTCGGGCACCCTCAGGTACCAGAGCCCGGATGAGACGACTATCTCAGCACCCCTATAGCTACACCTCCGCCATATTTATATTTTAACTGTTTATATCTCTGTAAAACGACCTGAGCGCTCACATCACTTTATGTGTTACATTTACAATGCAAAAGTGAAAAATTTTGAGCCCAATTGAGGCAATAGAGCGGAATATGTTGTTGTTATTATTATTATTTTTATCATTTCAGTTGCCATTTAATGAACAGAGAAGTAGCTATTTTAAAACAGATAATACAAACCAAATACCAGCGGGATAATAATACCGTTGATAGCCTTGTGGGACAATCAAGACAGATTTATTTGGAAATTGCATTTCATTTGTTCGCATTACTTAGTATAAAATTTATCTCCAAGGCAAATTCTTCCTAAAATATTTGAGATGCAGTTATTAGGGGTAATAGAACCTACACCTATGTACAATGCAATGAGATATCTCTTGAGAATGTTTTTAATGAGATCTTTTATCCTTCTTCTATGTTGTTTGAGCCCCACAGGGTTATACAATTGTGTTTTTAGATTTTCTTCTCCTAATATTGACTTCTCGTTTAAGGCCCAGACATGGAGAGCGAGAGATATTATACAGCAGGACAGAAGAATATTTTTGGCTAATTAGTAAGGATCACACTTTTTAACACCAGTGCTCCCTTCACCGACCCTTATGAAATACAAATTCAGGCTTGTATATATTTCAAAGTGAATTTTGTATCTGAGCCTGTGAAGTCTGGGTCTCTTAGGCTGGTTTCACATGGTTGTAATATGGCTAAATATAAGGGTCCATATTACGGCCGCAATGTAGGGACCCCTCACGGTTCTACTGAACTGAACCTAGGTCACCACAGAACGAATGGCCATCTGTTTAGTTCAGTAAAATCATGGGGTTCTTTGTGTTGGGGCCATTATATAAATTGTTGTTGTATTACAGCTTTGTGAAACCGGTTCTTTGGCAGAGTTTACATGTACAACTTCACCAAGAATGTGCCATTAAAGGTCTAGTCCCACTATGTTGATTACCATCAGATATTTTATAAGGCCTAGACCTTCATTATCATTGTTTGGTTTTGGATCACTGTTTTTTAGAATTCAGTTTTAGGTAGTGTGTACTTTCTCCTACCACCAACATTGGATTTAATGTAGGTTCCCCTTTAAGAGGGGTGTCTTCTCCTTTTAGAGCCCTTTATAGCCACCGTATTGGTTAACCAGAACGGTCATTTGCAATTTTCCGATCATGTCTAGACCAAAAGATAATAATAGGAAGAGACATGTGTAGGACATCAATGCAAACAAATTTTTACAGCACCAGAGAAAATGAATAAATAGGAGTGCAGAGCCCAACAGGACTGGATCCAACCGCCCGACACAATAGCAGAAAAAAGTAGATAAAGGCAGCACGTCCAAAAAAAGCAAAGAACTTTTTTTTTATTCACATAAATGAATAAAAGTTCCTTGCTTTTTTTGGATGTGCTGCCTTTATCTACTTTTTGCTGCCTTTGTGTAGGACATCAACTTTTTGGTTCCCAATCAGTCCTATTTGGACTACAAAAAGAACAAATCCATTAATAGACCCAATTCATTGATAATGGATGCGGCAAACTCACCAAGAGGGTAAGAGGAATATCAGCTGGTATAGAGCCCAGTAGTTGAGGTGGCCCATCTGTTCTGGAGATGAGGGTCAGCGAAGCTTTGCTGGAAGATGGTGGAAACCTGGAGAAGAAAGAGAAAGAGCGAAATATTGAGAGGAGAGGAAAAATGTTATGTACTGCACTTGAAGAGGAATCAAAAAACAGTAAGAGGCTAAAAGAGCTAAGAGAACTCACTAAGGCCTCGTTCACATCTGCCAGAACGGGACCCTGAACAGACACAAACGGAAACCAGAGGTTTCCGTTTCCATCACCATTGATTTCAATGCCAATGGTTTCCGTTTGTCTCTGTTGTGCACCGGACCCGTCCTTTTGCCGGAAGCAATAGTGAAGCAATAGTCGACTACGCTATTGCTTCCGACAAAACAACGGGTCCGGTGCACAACAGAAACAAACGGAAACCATGGGCACCGGATCCGTCACCATTGAAATCAATGGTGATCGAAACGGAAACCTCTGGTTTCCGTATGTGTCAGTTTGTGTCTGTTCAGGGTCCCGTTCTGACGGAAAGCTCCGACGGAACGTCAGAATGGAACCCCAATGCAGATGACAACGAGGCCTAATATATGCATGTTAAACCAGCACTGGCTAACTCATGATGAGATTGGGCGTAACAAAATGGGGGCCCCTTTCCAATTCTGCTTTGGAGCCCCATGACTGCTTATTGTACCTGGATAGAAAAAAAAATAGATACTAACAGATAACAATCAACTTTTTGGGTCACAGGAAACTGAAAAATGAACCCCATTGGGTCAAAAAGCAGGGTGTAGCATTGGTATCTCCAAATGCTTTTTTGCTCCTGGCCAGTGGTAGCCAATAGTGTTGCCATGCCCCGACCTCCAAGTATTTCTTTAATTATTTTACATAGCAACAACTTATTTGATATTAATTTTAAGAGATTTCCATCACTCACAGTCTCCATTGGGGCTCACAATTCTAATAAGTTCTGTATGTTTTTGGAGCAAACTTGGATTCGAACCCAGAACGCCAGATAACAGGGCTAACCACTTAGCCACCCTGCGGCCCACGGTGCTCTAGCAGATCTTTTAGGATTCTATTTAATAAAGCAGAATATGTGGTAAGTCATCAATTCCTCCCCATGCCGGAGGTCAAGTTTGATGGCTATGCTAACAAGTATCCATGCTATGTCTAGTCCTTGTATGCTCCCCCCATAAAAAACAAACATATTGGGCTAATGCATCAATATGATTATTTTTGCTAAATTTCCTAGTGCTGTTCTGTTGAGATTCCCAATTATGTTGCCGGTCCATCCTCTGGATCTGGAATTTCTAGACTATCGGGTGTCAGTTTAAAGGAGAAACAGCTTTATTGATACATGAACCCCCGAGTGATGACTAAACTGATCGTCCTATAATAGACCATGCGTATCTATCTCATCTACATTGCTTTGTTTGTAAACCTGTCAACGAAATTTGCAATGACTCCACTAAACCCTCTGATAACAAGGCCCCAAATGTATATTCCCATGTGCCCAGATCCAATTTTCTGTCGTAGACCATATTAATTAGTTATTCACACTATTTCCATTCTTTACCTCAACACGTTCTGAGTGGTGTGAGCAGCTTCAGCCTGGATTCTGACCTGTAAGGCACGTACCCACTTAAGACAGCGAGAGATTGTGCAGCCACTTTAACCAATTTTTCAAAACGCCATTTACTGATAGGTTTCGATGGTGTCACGCAGCCGTCTCTTCTGAGAGGAAATTGTTAAAAACAGATTATTAATGGATTCTCACAATGAAATCCATATTTATGGCAGTTTGGGAAAACAATACAAGGGCATTGCCAATTCTATTAGGGCCGCTTTGTGAACATGTAAATAGAAAAAAATTTAACAATTTTTGCCGTAACTGGGTGTCTCACATATTCACTGTCCTCTCTCTCGCTTGCTATTTGACTACAAATAAAATAAATTGAATTATATTGTGGCCCCTTTTACAATGCTTTCCGTATCTCAGTGACTGCATCAGCTAAAAAGCACTGTAATAGCATGTTTTTGGTGTCCTGGTTTCCTTTGCGTTGGGCTCGTCATGAGCATTGTCATGGTTGACGTTAGTGGGTATTGTATGTTAAAAAAATGACAAAAAGTGGAAAACTCAACAAATTTTATTTCCAGGTGTTTTTTTTATATATATCAGGAGGGAATTCTTTTTGTATAATTTTTTTTTTCCCTTTACGGAGTTATGTAGTGTATGACATCTTGGCAAAGATGGCCCTAAAACATGGTCATACATACCAAAGAGGCAGCCTATGGGTCTGCTATGGGACCCCTGGAGAAGAAAAAGGGACCTTAGATGGTCAGTACCTGTGCAGGGATCCTCTATCAACAGGCAGTATAATGTTAACAAACAATGAAACAATGGTGCGGTGAATCAACCCATGGACCATGGAAAAGGGATGGGTCAAATAAGCATCACGTTCTCCTGTCTCAGGTTTTTTAGGGGTAAGGTGGTGTTAACTAACACCAGAAGGCAAGTCCATAATACATTTTGCTATGGTCCTCCTTTCCTCTATGCATGCCCCTGCCCCACAAAACCACATCCTTCTAAAGGGTTTCCCTTCATGACATCAATCCTAATTTTTTTATTTTTTTATTTATAGAAGAGGGGTTTGTTAGAATCATACTTATAGACCAAGTAGACCAAGACCATTGCAGATCCTAGTTGGACCAAGACCATGTAGATGCCTCACCACCTATCATTATCTCAGTGAGACATCTACCTGTGCTATGTGCCCCGAGCCGCAGTTGACAATTATTACACATTTTCAAACTATTGTATGTGTCAAGAAAACTCAAAAGTCCAAACCCATTTCCTCCTGACAGAACTTTTCTACAATTTGGTATATTTTTATGAACACAAAACCTATTGTGATCATTCAGGGTCATAACAACTTGGAACGGGGCCCATTGCCACCATGACTGACCTCAGAAGCAAAGAATTTCAGGACATGAACAGCCCTGGACTTCTAAGGTGATGGCGCTCTTGGCGGCTGGGCACTACAGCAGCTGCCATGCATGCTACTCTGGTAATTACGTCCAAGATGTCTTTCCACCAGTAGACTCTCTAACCTTAATCGTGGTCTCTAATAATGATGTTACTTAGGATCTTCTCTTCTTCCAAGTTGCCTGATCAATCGAAAGCAGGGGTGCTTCAGTTGGACTGTAATGTCCTGTAAGCTTCATTCATGGATTTAGTCAAGAGAAGCCAATGAAAGCCAAAGTGGCACAGTGCTTAGTAGACGTCTGATGGTCAACATATGGTATAAACAGAACTAGAGTCATAGGCGTGCGTACAACTGCTACAGGCTTGGTTCTTTTACTGCATACTATTTCAATTGGTAGAGCAGCAGTTTGTGATCCAGAGCTGCACTTCCTACTTCTGGATACTCACCTACATTCAAGTACACAAAGATACTTCCCTCCCTCTTTCCTTCCCTCCCTCCTTCCTTCCTTCCTTCCTTCCTTCCTCCTTTCCTTCCCTCCTTTCTTCCTTCTTTCCCTTCTTCCTTCCTTCCCTCCTTCTTTCCTTCCTTCCTTCCTTCCTTCCTTCCCTCCTTCCTTCCTTCCTTCCCTCCCTCCTTCCTTATTTCCTTCCTTCCCTCCTTCCCTCCCTCCTTCCTTATTTCCTTCCTTCCCTCCCTCCTTCCTTATTTCCTTCCTTCCCTCCCTCCTTCCTTCCCTCCTTCCTTCTTTCCTTCCTTCCTTCCTTCCCTCCTTCCTTCCCTCCTTCCTTCTTTACTTCCTTCTTTCCTTCCTTCTTTCCTTCCTTCCTTCCTTCCTTCCTTCCCTCCTTCCTTCCTTTCTTCCTTCCTGTTCCCCACTTATAATGCAAGTATTGTGTACTTTACTGCCATAGTCATGCCCTAAGTTGGTGAACTGTAACAACTTGGAATAGTACACAAGAGGAAGCCAAATTAATATCCCCCACATGACAGCCCACATGCACCCTCAGAGTAAGTAATGACACCTCTTAGGGTTTCCATTCATTAGAAGGGACAGCATATTCTGGTGGAAGACAACGGCTATACAAAAAAATGGTAAATAAAATAGCATTTTAGTTGATTATCCTGAGACATAAGTATAGGCAAAAAAATTGCAAATATTTTTTTTATTAAATATATGTAGGATTTTTGTGAACTAGCTGAACCTCATGGGATTCCTGATTTTTGCTGATGCCTTACGTCCCAAAAAGTTTTCCAAAAATTATTTATAGCTCTGTTATTATTGGGAATAACAATAGTCCCTCAGAAATGCGATATTATATAGGACAGAAGGAATCCCACACCTTACCAGTTAAGAACCAGGATTCGTTCTCGTTACTTGAAACCTGTGTATTGTTTGTGTGTAGCAGGATTCTCTGTAGTCTGTAGGCAGCCAGGTATTATGATATGAGCGAGATAGTAACTCCGCTACCGGGTCAGCCCTAGGATCGTAATAACCCCTTTTCATAACCTGCCTGCAACCTTCCATGTTAACATACTGTGAACCCGAACACAAGTGACAAAACCAATCCATCACTCAACTACCAACACGAAGAAGAATAGAGAGGTTAACCAAAATTGATGACATCCCCGCGCAAATTTTACACTGATTCACCAAGCTCCACGATTGAAACAGACAAAGATTTATAGGCCGTGCGACGACGCTGGATTCTCTTGATTGCTGGATTTCTTTTAAAGCTTTTCTGCATATTTATTTTCCAGCTCATCACAGGCATGTACCATTAGAAGGCTGATTCAATTTAACATTCCGAAAGGAGACGACATTATGCAGCGATTTGCATGATGCGAGAGAAATCACTGTAATGTTTTGTAACGCCATTCGCCACGATGATTGTTAAGTCTCACCTGCTAGGGAACCGCGCTATACATATATATATAATTTTTTCTTTTTTTTCTTTAATATTTTTTCTTTTTTTTTGGGAAAAAAAAACAAAAAAAAAATGTTCTCCCCCTCTCTACCTTTCCCTTTATCTGTTCCTGTATAAAGGAATTATCTTGTATTTTCAGGATGAGAAATTGTGTTGTGTCATGCCTCCGAGGGGTATGGTGCTCTCGAGCCTTTATGAATTTGTTTGATATTAGGGCCGCGTATTACTGGATTCAACACCATTTTTTCTTCCCTGTGAAATTATTACTGAAAGCTTTTATCGGTTCATTTTGACAGATAATTGATTATTACCCTTGACGTTTGATGGATAACTTTCATAAAAATAAGAATCCCACTCTTCACACTGGCCGAGATTTTTTTATTCTTTCAGTTTTTGAATAAGTGGAAATATTGGAAAGTAACACACAGAAAGACCAGTTTAAGGAAGTCGCACATGATGTAATGGGGGAACCATTGAAAGAAAATAGCATAAGAGGATGGATTTTTGCTTCAATTTTGACAAATATTCATGTTTCAATGGGTTCTCCAATTTGGACTCTGCTATAATAGATTGTTCATCCAATACTACTTTTCAAGCCTAAAGATGAGGTTGTATAAGATTAGAGCAAGTGGTCTTCTTTTTTTTATTTTCTGAAATAGCGCCAATATTGCAGCTTTAAAGGAGTTCTCCACTTTGGACAATCCCTGCTTGTTGGAAGGGCCCCTTTACAATAAGCTGATCAAAAAATGTCTCCCTGTTGGGACCCCCAGCGATGAGCTGTAATCTGTGGAGAAACATGGCAGTAAGTGTTCAATTTCCCTGCAGTGCCACTACAGGGGAAATTAAGTATTACACAATGTCCATTCATATCAATGAGTTGGCTATGTAATGCAGGACAGGCCAGGTCCTCCAGAGCAAGAGATGTTCTTTGTAACCGCTCTTCACTTTGGCCAAGAGATGAGGATCCTGAACAGAGTACCCCCCTCTTTACCTCAAAATTCTCTAATAGGGTGTATGAAAATTGGTTTTCTGATCTGGACAACCCCTTTAAGGGTATATTGACATGTGATAGATTTGCTGCTAAAAGTTCTTCAACTGTTCCATTCATTTGAATGGGGCTTGCAGAAATCCATTTGCGTTCTGCAGAAATAACCAC
The DNA here is from genome assembly GCF_050947455.1 of Rhinoderma darwinii. Lineage (NCBI taxonomy): Eukaryota > Metazoa > Chordata > Amphibia > Anura > Rhinodermatidae > Rhinoderma > Rhinoderma darwinii. The sequence goes on along the minus strand of NC_134698.1, from coordinate 74,582,608 downwards.
TTTCAGATATATGGAATGGAATTTTTCGCAAAAACTTCTGAAACCAATCTCCTTCATATGAACCTTTTTAAAAAATACTTTTCTTAGTTCTGAATGTCCCTCCCATCACGTCTTATCATGTAGCAAAGATTTTATATTCTCTTTACCATGGGAGAAGCTTTCTACTGTGTTCATTGTTGCCCCTTCTGTGTAATGCCTATGTAAAAACAAAGAGTGGGGGAAGGGAAGTGACAACCAATCTGATCGCATTTCTGACTTACAGAAGGGGTTGTCATCCTTAAAGTCCAATCAGCAGTTACACTAATAAACTATGAACAAGAGTATAAACCTGACATGGAGTTACTCTGATCTTTACGCATGCCGCTAGATCCGCCCTTGACTATAACGGACCTAGAAATAAGTTGATTGGAGTTGACAGGGGTCAAAGTGGTATGACACTTCATAAACCCGCTCCACTCTAGTGATCAGCCGAGGTCACATCAGTTGGACCCCAACCAATCGGTGAGACAACTCTTTTAAGGTAGCCATACACATCTATTCAACCGATAGCTATCAATTACATGAATGTTTATCTGGGGTAAACATGCATGCTAGGTCTATGGGCTAAACTGACATACAGTGTCATGTTTAGTGCAGGACAGGAGGGGTGGTGCTTGACACAGGGATTTTAAAAAAAACCAAATAGAGCATTCCTGTGTCATGCTCCGCCCCCTCAGGCCAGGCACTAGCAATAACGCTGTGTATCAGATTTACCCAGAGTGTTTCTTTAAGAAATTTTTTTAGTGACTCTCTGTTATATTATGAAAAACATCTCCGACTATTTACAGATGAACCAGAAGCAAAAACTGCCTACTCCTGACTTTTTCGTGCCTTGCTTTGGTGACTTTATACGTTTATCGAGGGAAAGGTTAAAGATGCAGTCAGCCTAATAAATTGCTAATTAATGTGTTTTCTTAATTGCAGCTTTTTCTCCATGGCATGGTGGGTTCATATGTCCTAGTAGCCATAATACCGCGTAACAACGGGGTAATCATCACCCGAGCTATGAGCCCTCTCATTTATTGTATTCGTAATGTCAGATGGGGAAACCTGCTTTGCCTGGTACACACCAATTACAGTGGAATCCATTACAATTACCATCATTTTAACAATGGCTATTCCAGTCCTATATGTCCTTCTCCCGGGAGTGGTGTAATAAAGTGAAGGGAGGAGACTGTTTAGCTGAAATCAATGCCCTTGTTTTTAGACGCACCGGCATATGGCTCTATTAAATAATCTCACTATCTGTGAAAGAGCAAAGCTGTTGCCTAACTACGAGAACAAAAGAAGACGCGGTTCAAAGTGGGAATCTTGTGATTAAAGTCATTTTGTAAAACTGACGCCGTTGACTGACATGTGTACGACACCATTAACAACCATTGTACATCTGTTCCGTTTCCTCGTTATAAACTTTTTTTTTTCCTCCCTTCAAAGACTCGGCTCCTACTTAATGAAAAGGGAACATAACAATTAGAAAGTGAATTTTTTGTTTTGTGTGACATCATCATTATCAAGTGGGAGAGGTTGTCTATGGCTTATAGGTTGGCAATATGCAAATTTGGATTCTTGTACTTAACCAAGATCGAGAGTCTAAATGAAACAACAAAAACATGGATTAGATTGGGTTTATGCGTCGAGAGATATTTTATGGGTCTGTGCTGTAAGAATATGCACCCCAAAAGGCCAAAAGCGTGTGAACCCCTCTTCTAATTATTGAGTTCAGATGTTGGAGACACCCATTGCAAGCAGGTGCATAAAATCAAGCACACAGCTATGAAATCTCTAAAGACAACATTACTAGTAGTATGAGTGGTACTAAAGAGATCAGTGACTTTACACATGCCACTATCATAGGATGCCACCTTTGCCACAAGTCAGTCTGCTAGATCTGCCCTTGTCACGTGTAAGTTTTATTATTATGTGCTAGATCTGCCCGGTCACCTGCAAGTGTTATTATTATCTGCTGGATCTGCCCTGGTCTCCTGTAAGTGTTATTATTATCTGCTGGATCTGCCCTGGTCTCCTGTAAGTGTTATTATTATCTGCTGGATCTGCCCTGGTCACCTGTAAGTGTTATTATTATCTACTAGATCTGCCCGGTCACCTGTAAGTGTTATTATTATCTGCTGGATCTGCCCCGGTCACCTGTAAGTGTTATTATTATCTACTGGATCTGTCCCGGTCACCTATAAGTGTTATTATTATCTGCTAGATCTGCCCGGTCACCTGTAAGTGTTATTATCTGTTAGATCTGCCTGGTCACCTGTAAATGTTATTGTTATCTGCTAGATCTGCCCAGTCACATGCAAGTGCTAGTATTGTCTGCTAGATCTGCCCTGTCACCTGTAAGTGCTATTGTTGTGAGGTGGAAGCATTTAGGAGTATCAACAGCTCAGCCACGAAGCGGCAGACCACGCAAGCACACAGAGAGAGGTAGCCGAGTGCTGAAGTGTGTGGTGTGTAAATGTCGCCTATCCTCTGTTGTATCACTCACTACAGAGGTCCAAACTGACTCTGGAAGTGACATCAGCACCAAAACTGTGTGTCCAGAGCTTCATGAAAAGGGTTTCCATAGTCGCTGCACACACGCCTAAGGTCGCCATACACAATGCCAAGCGGCTGCTAGAGTGGTGTAAAGCATGTCGTCACCTGACTCTGGAGCAGCGTATTCTCTGGAGTGATGAATTACATCTCACTATCTGGCAGTCTGATAGAGGAATCTGTATTTGGTGAATGCTAGTAGAAGGCTACCTACCAGAATACATACTGTAACATTTTGTGTAGGAGGTATAATGGTCTGGGGCTGTTTTTAGGGTTTGGCCCCTTATTTCCAGGATAGGGCAATGTTATTGCTGCAGCATAAAAATACGTTATAAACAATGGTATCTTCCAACTTTGTGGTAACAGTTTGAGGTTTAGCTTTTTTCTGTTCCAGCATATCTGTACCCCTGTGCACACAGCGAGCTCCATAAAGACATGGGGTGAGGAGTTTGATGTGGAGGAAATCAAGTGACAGCTCAGGGTCCAGACCTCAACCCCATCCTACACCTTTTGGATGAATTATAAGTCAGCCCTTCTCGTCCTACATCAATACCTGACTTTACAAATGCTCTATGGCCGAATGGGCAAAAATTGTTAGAAATTTTCCAAATTCTTGTCGAAAGTCTTCCCAGAAGAGTGGAGACTGTTATATAAAGCCTGTAGTTAGCCATACAAGATCAATTACATTCACATGAATAAATGACGTACACAATATTTCTGTACATTGTGATAAAGTTGCCTAATTACTTTACAATAACGAACACAATCCCGTCTAGAATCCGAGCAGCATGAAGAGAAGTTCTGCAATTTGAAGGATTTATTGGCCTAGTGGTCTCCTGAGAAGAGCCTCTTATTTAAGACCGGATCGCGACATCTGTGGAAGATCATACTTGTCATCGTCAGTGTCCGGCTCATTGGCTGTTGCTTAGCAACTGGTCGTTTTCACAGACTATTTGTCATGACAAATTACTTTCTTTGTTACCATAACAACCAGCTTTGTTAGTTAATTAAATTGATTCAAATCACAATTGACTTTAGGCAAACAAATGCTGTGTGTAATGGTGGTAAACACAACTTGAAAGCTAGTGGCGGACATCACAAATGGATGACACGGGGCGATAATAGACTGCCATGTAATCAATTAATATATTTACTGTCGAGCGCATGCACTTAAAATTCCGTAAGTATGTAAATTATCAAGGACACATTTCATAGATTTTAGAAAACAAAAATTGAAAATTGAAAAAAAAAATGTAATCAAAAATGAGAAGACTAAAAAATAACTATAAAAATAATAAGGCCTCAGGCAGCTGACTGTAGTAAGGATCAGTACTAATTCTGGATCAGTACTAATTCTGTGTGGTATAGATCTGTTTCAAGGTACTAATGTTATCCTAAGGGGTTTACCTCTGTGTGATGTCATCGGGTGACGTATGGTCGCTGATTTTCCCCCATAGAAGTCAATGGAGTAAAAATAATAAGATCCTCGTCTACAGATTCGTTATTGAACACCATAATTTTAATCCCTAAGTTATAGATTCATGAATGGAAAAGCTTTTTAAAAAATTAGGTTTGTCTGTCATTTCATATGAAATTTGTATGGAATGAAATACGGTACTACACGGAGCTTCGGTGGTGCAGTTTGCACATCCGTACAGTGTATTATAAGGCAAACTTATCGAAAAGTTCTGATTTTCGCAGAAATCTGGTTCTGTGAGTTGGATTAATCCTGTCAATTTGCAATTTTGTTGGCGTTCCCAGGCTAAGCGGGGGCAAGGCTCAAAAATTCCTGTGATTTGTAGTTATAATGTTGGTTAGTATATTGTGGTACTGTCATTTTTTTTACTGTAGCGTGCATGAGACCTAAAGCCAAACTACTTACAGTCATTTCATATACGGTGCATACACAACATACACATATAGTAGGAAAATGCATAAATAGCAATTCCCTAATCTACTCTTAGTACAAGAAATTCTCCCTTTAAGCAGCGCCTCGGCAAACATAGGCAGCCTATGTCCACTGCTCAACAGGCTGCCATTAACCGGTGTGTAGGGCAATGGTGGGAAAAAAGGAATTCTTGCAGTCAGATTACAATGATAAGCCTGAACTAGAGAATGATAGTCCTTAAAGGTTTGTCCAGTTTAGAAAACCCATTTCCATACACCCTATTAGTGAATTCTGAGTTACTAGAGGGCGGTCCTCTGTTCAGGATCCTCATCTCTTGGCCAAAGTAAGGAGCGGGTACAAAGAACGTCTCTCGCTGTAATGCCGGGGTAGGGAGACAGACAGGTGAGCCATAATCTACTCGCCACTCAGTCCCCGCCTACCTGCAACGGCCCATCCTAGGCGACGGCGTACAACTGGGCGACGGTCCATACGCTCACTATGTGCACGACAGACAAACAGACAAGGGTACACAGAAGCTAGGGGAACGGGGCAGTTACCCACGGCAACACCGTGAGCAACAAGAGTAGTGAACGAGCCGAGTCAAACCAGGAGTGTACGAGGTACCAAACGCAGAACAGGAGAGTAGTGAACGAGCCGAGTCAAACCAGGAGTGTACGAGGTACCAAACGCAGAGCAGGAGAGTAGTCAATAAGCCAGGGTCTATATGGAGCAGAGGACAAAGTACAAGCAGCAGCAGCAGAGCCAGGAAACAGACAGAATCACAGGCAAAGGAGGAGCAGGAAGTGAAGGTATAAATAGACAGAGGGCGGGAGCTAGCTCCGTCTGGCCAGGCTGTGATAGGCTCTCCCACTCCTCAGCCTCAAAGCCTGATTGGTAGAAGGAGGGGGTCACTCGATCAGACTTAGGAGCAGGTGCAGACTGACTAACCACGGGCGTCGACACAGAAGCTGTGTCTGGCAGATCCTTTACACTCGCTCTAGAGGACCTGTCCTGTCCTGTATTAAACAGACAAACTATTGACATGAATGGGCAATGTGTATTGCCTCATTTCTCCTGTGGTGGCACTGCAGGGGAATTGAGCACTTACTTCCAGGTTTCCCCACCGATTACAGCTGATCGTTGGGGGTCCCAGCAGGGAGACACTTTGTAATCTGCTTATTATCATGGGACCCTTCTAACAAATAGGGATTGTCTAAAGCGGAGAACTCCTTTAAAGGGTGTTTAATGTAAATAAAGCTTATTAATTATGTATTGAAAAACTTTTTCTTACTTACTTTTTGTATCAATTCCAAACCTATTTCAAAAACACTGCTTGCTATGAGTGACTCAAAGCATTCTTGTTCACATAATGAGGCTGAAATCTTCTGACCTAGTCCTGTTCACACAGGTGAACAGCCTGTAAGGCCGGATTATAGGGAAAGCACTATCTTGGGGACCTAGGGGTCCTCTTATATAAACGTTTTTTGATGGCAAACCTATCCAGCCGAGAAGAGGTAGAGGGGTGGCCATGCAGGCGGCTCTTTCTTTTAAAGTCTAAGAGAATCGCTATCTACATAACTCCCATAGCCTTCAATGCAGAGGGCCACGGGCATGCATAGGCACCTCTCCTGTATGTGGGTCAACCCCTGTGGGATTTATATGATGGCCATATTGGTTGTCACCTAACTGCCATACAAACAGATTTAACTGAAACAGTTGCCAAATTAAATAAAACAAATCCCATATTCCTTGCAAAACTAATACAGCATAAGAGCGTACAATGTGCTGTGGTCATTGAGATATTATCCAGCTCCGGTAATGAAGGGGCCGACATTCACCTCTGTCTATTTAGAGGTTAACAACAAAAACTCAGAGCTGTAAAAACGGGGCCGACATGATTTGGATTAGGACTTTTTTCAAAGGTTGCAGTCATGGATTTAGAGGAGACACTTCAAACAGATGATATCAGGAGGCTGTTAGTTTACAAGCTTCACTCCCTTGCAGGCTAACCATTGGAATAATTACTGCCAATTATAATATTTGAAGCATGCGCTAATACTCAGATATTTTAGCCGGAGATGGACTGATAAATAATGTAACGTGTAAAAGATAAAATGCCAACAGTTCACAACCGCATGGACTAACTGATAGGGATTAAAGCAAACCTCCTGTTCTCATATGGAAATGACTCATTTATTTGATTGTACAATAAAAAATTGCATTCCATGGACAAAAGGGGCAATTGCCCTCGGGCCTGGACCATTAACCCCTTCCCACAAAATGACGCGTCTGGTACATCATAGTGCGGGGGGTTATGTATGTCAGCGGGTGTCAGCCGTGTTTTACAGTTAACACCCGGGACTAACGGCCAGGAACAGCGATCGCGCTGTTCCTGGGAGTTGAACCCCTCAAATACTGCGGTCAATCGCGACCGCAGCATCTGAGGCGTTGAAAAAAGGATGGCGCCCCCCTCGGACAGCTCATCGCCCCCCCCCCACAGCGAGATTGGGGGGTGACGACGGTTGTCATGGCAGCCCAGGGGCCTAATGAAGGCCCCCAGGTCTGCCTTCACTCCGTCTCTGTTAAGCCCTGCCTGTGGCCTGTGACAGGGCTTAACAGAAGCCTGTATAAATTACAATGTACTGCAATACATTAGTATTAGTTATGGCACCAGCTGTTAGTTTATGTAGACACAGTATGGTACTGTCATATGGCACTGCATGGCACTACGGCACAGTGTGGCACTATCATTGGTTTTATTTGTTTCTTTTTCAACAATTTTAAAAACTTCAACACAAATTCTGAAAACTTCTGCATACTGTATGGCACTACTTAGGCACAGTATGGCACTATTATTTGGGACGTACTATGGCAATATTACTTTTTTATGTGTTTCTTTTTTTAACAATTCTAAAAACTTCAACACAAATTCTGAAAACGTCTACATCCTGCCAGTGCCACTGTATGGTATTACTTAAACACATTATGGCACTATTATTTGGGATGTATTATGGCGCTATTACTTTTTTATTTTTTTTTGCTTCTTCTTTGAAAATTTTGAAAGCTTTCACACATGTTCCATAGGATGACCACACACACATTCAGCTTTCTGTTGACGTAAATTCTGCTTAGGGTCAGATCTGAATATGGCTCCAAATGTGGCCCCAATCTATATAGAAATACATAGATTGGGGGCACAGAACACCAATATTTCATTTTGTGTGCAAACATGGAACCCATAATATGTCCATGTACATGAGGCTTAACGGAGAGTGTTCATGCATGCATAGCCAACTATCTGCTGAGAATGGGCACCCCTTTTTCTACTCCAGTTATGGGTATGGCGGTCGTATAGTCGCAGTTCCCCTTAAGATTTTACCACCAAATGAGAATTGAAATATGGCCAACCCGAGTTGGGGGTCCTCCTTCTTTTTGAGCTCCATATCATCTGCATGAAGATATCTCTATGGTATATACACCCTTATATAGCAATAATCTTCTTACTTACAGAATCCATTATGAGAATTGCCTATTTATTGTACCTGTTATCCCCATTTATTATATTGAACAATAAGCATCTCGCCTTCAATAGTTTCTATTTATTAAACCGCCACATACGGCGAGGAATCCGATCGTATGGTATATCACATAAGTAAATATTGTTTCAATACAATAACAGACATTTTTCTTGTGTGATGCCATTAAGAAGCTCCTCCACTTCCCTCAGTAGTCTGACAATAGCACTTTGTTAAGGCTCGCTGCTCCAATTTGCATTGGACGTCTGTTCTGCATGTAGATTGATGAGTTTAATCAGCAAATCAGGGAAAGGACTTGGGCATCAATCAATGTCAGTTGCTTCCCTTATAATTTCTGATTTGCTTCCTGTCAGTGTAATACTAAGATGTTTCTTAAAGGTGACGTTCAGGTGCAGCGTTGATTCAACACTTAGATCAGCCCTGATATAATCAAAAGCTCCGTCAGCGTCAATAGGATTAAATGGGATTCTGCTATGGGAGGGTCATTTGTGAGGTTGCAATACAACAGAAAATCAGTGCAGAAAATGGGTGTGATGTCATACAGGAACAGAAAATGGGTGTGATGTCATACAGGAACAGAAAATGGGTGTGATGTCATATAGGAAGCACCTTTATTTATTTCCCATTATTGATATAGTGCCAACATATTCCGCAGCAACGTACACAGAATGCACTGACATCAATCTCTCTACTCATTGGGGCTACAATCCAATTTGCTTGTATCCAACACCAAAATCTGATTCACGAATCAGCGAAAAAGATCCTTGTGATATCATACGGGGAAGCACATACATTTGTTTACCCTTATTTATATAGCACCAACAAATTCCGCAGCATAGTACAAAGGCAGTGGCGAAACTACCACTGTAGTAGTCATAGCGGCTGCTACAGGGCACGCGGCATGAGGGGACCCGTGCCGCCCGGCGGCATGTCCCCCCCTGCCCGGTGTCGCTGCTAGCAGCTGCAATGCCACAATCAATAGTATCTGCGTACTTAGGGTTCAAATAGTATTGAACACTATGGCAGAGCAGGGAAGTAGCCCCCTGCTCTGCCATTTACTAGGCTACAGGCCACGTTCGGATGGGATCCCTGCGCGGGGATGACGTCACTGGATCACGCCGGCCTACGCTAGGATCCTGTTGGCATTGATGCTTTGGAGAAGCTCTGTTCGTTGTGGGAACGGGGCCAAGGTGAGTTTACAGGTTTTTTGTTTTTTTGTTTGGGGGGCAATATCTACAGGGGCGGCTGTATGGCACTATCTATAAGTAGAAGGTGGAGGGTGCTATCTGCAAGGGGGGACTGTATGGCACTATCTACAGGGGGGCCATATGGGGGGATGGATGGCACTATCTACAGGGGGCTGTATCGCTCTATCTACAAGGGGGAGGTGGGGGCATTATCTACAGGGCCGGCTGTATGGTACTATCTACAAGGATGAGGTGGGGGGCACTATCTACAGGGACGGCTATATGACACTCTCTACAAGGGAGAGGTGGGGGCACTATCTACAGGGGGCACTATCTACAGGGGGCTGTATGGCACTGTCTACAAGGGTGAGGGGACACTGTCTACAGGGGGGAAGAGTGGCAATATCTACAAGGTGACACTGTCTACAGGTGGCTGTATGGCACAATCTACAGGGGGGTTGTATGGCACAATCTACAGGGAGGCACTATCTACAAGGGGGGACTGTGTGGCACCCAGGGGAGGGAGGCCTGGTCAAAACTTTCCTATGAGGCCCAGTCTTTCTTATTTACTCCCCTGTACACAGAATACACATCGACATCAATCTCTCTTCCCTTTGGAGCTACAATCTAATTTCTCTGTAACACCAACATCTTAATCCTAAATCACGGAAAACCTTGCCTGATTCAAGAATTGACCTCTCCCTGCCAATAGACTTGAAATGCAAATTGTATGCAAATTTATACTAGCTCTGCCCCGCCCCTGCTGAACTTAAAAACACCCCTAAACCACTAAAAAATCTTTCTTTTTATGCAAAACTTCATAAACCTTGCCCCTTTTGTAGTCTGATATAGTGAAAAATAAGACAGATAGCTGGTATGTTTGTTA